>NC_137815.1:57512008-57637008 GCF_963921795.1 Nannobrachium achirus | reverse complement strand
GCGAAAAAATGTATACATTTGAAACTTGGAGATACAAGGTTTCTGCCCAACAGTGAAGATATACATTTATTTTATTTATTTTTCCTAATGGTTGGCCTGGGCCGGCCGGGAATGAACCGGCCGTTCAGGAGTTGTCCCGCTTTTCCCAATGGCCAGCACGTCCCTGCATCACATCACTGGAGGACTTGTTGAAAGCAGTCATTGGCTGCAGCGTGAATGTACAGGCCTTTTCAAACGTTAGATTGTTATGTAACCTGTGGGTTGGGACCCCCAGGGGAGTCCATTATTTTGCGGGGTCCCCCAGATGATTAGCTTAAAGTGAAACATTGTTTTCTCACTTGTTTTCATTGTTTTCTTACTCACTAAACAAACCAACATAAAGTTTAAGTGTACAGACTCACAGAGGGTATCTGCACATTTCAAGTGACAATTTCAAGGACTTTTTTAATACCTCTAAAAGGACAAATTAAACATTGGCCAAATTGTCAAATATTAGAGGCAGAAATTGTGAAAATAGCTGATCTACATGCTCACAACTTTGTGAGCATGTAGATCTGCTATTTTTTACAATAGAACCGTGCTATAAAAATGTAATGCCTCAACTGTTATTACTGGTCAAGGTGGGGGGGTCCCCTGTTAAAATATGATTCTTTTGGGGGTCGCGGCCTGAAATGGTTGAGAAACACTGACATAACGTATGTCTCCACCATTCTACAGTTTATAAAGTTGATCTAAAGGGTCGCAGACACTTCGAGAGACCAGATTCAACCAACGCTCCCGAGAATCTCAGACTATCTCTGACTTTCAGGTATCGACTCTTCGCCTATCTTCAAGACTCAACCGCCAAGATCTTCGGCAGGAAAACTGGACACAGGACATGACAGAGGAGACAGGACACAAATTCTTAAAGATCTCTATCTTCAAGACCATCCAGACCTTCAGGAGACTGACCTGCCAAATGCACATACCTATATGGCAGAAGCAGTCAAATGCATATGTAGATGTAGATCAACATGCATTGATGTCAGACACAACAGATATTAGTTGTGTCATTTTGTGCGTGTGTGCGTGTGTGTGTGTGTGTGTGTGTGTGTGTGTGTGTGTGTGTGTGTGTGTGTGTGTGTGTGTATGTGTGTGCGCGTGCGTGTGTGTGTGTGTGTGTGTGTGTGTGTTTGTTAGAGCATTAACTACTTGTGATTTTTGCAAGTTGACTTGACTCAGTAAAAAGTTGAGTTGAAGTCGACTTTATTGTTTGATGACATCGTCACACTGTGCGTGAACGGGGGTACAAAACCGAAAACCTGTGCTTAATTAAATTGAAAAAACACAGTTGGAAAAGGAGAGTATCATTCTGTCCTTGACAATAAGCAATCCTACTGTTTGAATGCTGTACACACTACACATGGAGCACATATAATGATGATTTTTTCTTTTCTTTTTTTTTCTTTTTTTTCAACTTTCGACTTTCCCTGGTGGGAGTCGACTTGTGTAATGAAGTCGAATGAGTCGACTTGTCTACTTTTTGGTTAATACCCTAGTGTGTGTATGGGTGTGTGCGTGTGTGTGTTTGTGCATTCATGCATGCATGAGTGTGTGTGTGTGTGTGCGTGCGTGTGTGTATGTGTGTCTGTGTGTTTGATAATAGAGTGATATATCTAGCCTGTCCTCTGCTGTATTTACGTACAGAATGACTAACAATTAGGGACTGGGGAGGTGTGTGTGTGTGTGTGTGTGTGTGTGTGTGTGTGTGTGTGTGTGTGTGTGTGTGTGTGTGTGGGTGTGTGTGGGGCGGGGGGGGGGGGGGGTACTCCTGCTATAAGGGATTTGACAAGGTGTTATTAAAAGTAAAGCTGGCAAAACAGCAGTGAAATATGGTTTTGCCTCCAGTAATTACCGCTATCATGCAGTTTATATCTGCACACTAATTCTACCTTGCAGTTAACATTACTCAAGTTCAGTCAAATCTTTTTTTGAGGCACCGTACGGCAAGTGTATCTTTTTTATTTCATGTATTTTTAATACATATCACCACGTTACGCTACACAAAGCCTTCTTTATCTCTTGCACATACTTTAGTCTGACTCCACTGCATAGCTTCGCCTCCAGCAACTCATCTGAGAGAAGAAGAGAGAAAACGAGGGAATGCAAGCCAATAGAAATGGAGGGAGGCTGATATGTATAAGAACAATCACTCTGCCAGGAGGGACGATGAGCCTTTGAACAGGATGTTCATTCTTAACCCGGGTGGGTTCTGTCCCTGTTTATCCCTCTAAGACTCTCACAGAATCAGCAGGCAGTGTGTAGACTGCTGAACAAGGGGTATACACCAACCGAGAGTGTCACAGCCAGGTCAAGAGACATAATCAGATTCACACAAACACACACACACACACACACACACACACACACACACACACACACACACACACACACACACACACACACACACACACACTCACACACACACACACACACACACACACACACACACACACACACACACACACACACACACACACACAGTTACCGAGTAGTCAAACATTTAGCCAGCAGGCATCCGCTATATGGCGAGTGAGTAGAATTAGTAATATGCTGGCTGCACTTGCCAGCAGTAATCCAGCAATTCTATTTCCATATCGACCACTGTCTTACGTTGCCATCTTTTGGTGAAAATGTGAAGTGAAGCAAGGGAACTTAAATGTTATATTTTGTGTCCCATTTTCGCATTTTGTTCTGCCTCATTTATAGACTATAGACAGTTTTTTTAAATGTCTTGATTTGTGGGCAAGTTGGGCAAATATGTTGGGGGGCAACAAGATAACCTTCCTTTTTCTTCTTCTCTGTTTCTGGAAAACAAAATGGTTCACCACTTCTTAACACCTGTAAACCAATGATGTGATAATAAAGTTGCTTCTGGTTCTGTTAAGGTTGTTATTATGGATAACTATTTCATTGTTCATAGAGTGTACAATTAGCAATAAAGCTGCCCTGTTGTCTGACATACTGTGGCTTGAAGGCCACAGTATGTCAGACTACAGGGCAGCCTGTCGGATGTAAACATCTATCTGTGCCAATGTCCTTGGCATTATTTAACTGACACACAGACTGGGGCCTGTGTGAATTAACATTTTCTAGGCCTATTTTTCCTTTTCCTGGCTTGTACATTCATAAGCCTGATTGACCAGAGGAAGTAGCAACAGCAATCTATTGTCCTTCCTTGGTTCTGTGGCTACAAAAAATCTTGCCACTTAGTATCTGAAACAGTCCTTGGTTGGGGTGGCTAGGACGCTTAATAATCCTGCAAGCTTTGCTAGCGCAATATCCGTCAAATATGACCTAGATCAGAGTTGTAAAACTGGCAGCCCACGGGCCGTTTGCGGCCCAGGGAGAGGTCCATAGCAGCCACTGAGGGTCTGAGGCAGTTATCACTTATATATAGCCTATATTACCTCTATGTTTTATAGCCGATCGATCTGCAAGCTCCGCGAATTAATTAATAACGCACTTGGCTGTTTCCCTAATCATCTGACTGCACTGGCATTGTTTATGTCCTTTGTACGAGGAATTCTTGTACTTCTCTTCATGTGGTCATAAATAAACATTTCAAACATGTTGTTCCAGGGAGCCCCCAGGCCCAGAGGCAGAGATTTGAGTTACAGAAGTTTGCTTTGAAAAATATACCTACAAAGATTTGCTAATATTTTCATGATTTTTCAAAAATAGCAGATCTACAAGCGTGGCACTCGGTGCCCCGCTGTGAGCTTGTATATTTGCATTTTTTCAATGGCCAAAGTATAAAATAATTACAGGTCTTAATAGGTTAAAACAGGGGTCTTCAACGTTTTCAGGTCAAGGACCCCTTAGTTGAGAGAGAGAAGATGCAGGGACCCCCACAACCTCTTCATAGATTCCATATAGTTTCATTGTTTGACAGCACAACCATCAGTGTGTTTTGGATTCATGTCAATTTGTGTTTTCAGATATTTAACCTCTTGAACCGTCAATACATAATAAACTTCACCTATCACTCTGTACTTAGTCTGCTCTTCTTCCCCTCTACACCAAACCTCTTTGCCAGAAATAGCCGATCTACAAGCTCACAAGGCGTTGTGAGCTTGTAGATCGGCTATTTTTGACTGAAGTTCTCAGAATATGGACGCTATAGGGTTCAAGTGGTTAATATAAAAAAGGAGGGAAAAAAAGTTTCTATCACTCAAAGATTTGGAGGACGCCCTGTAGTAACTAGGGGTCACGGACCCCATGTTGAAGACCCCTGGGTTAAAAGAAAAATACTTTTGCAATAAGAGCTCCACACAGTGGTGGAACAAGTAGGCTACTCAAGCCACATATCAATACCACAATACAGAGTGAAACAGACATTGATGCACAAACACATTAAAAGCCTCACATTGCAACTCAAGTTTCTTCTTTTGTTTTTAATATGTTGAATTTAGAGTTGCAACACATACCATCAGGCACGTGCACACATAGACATCAAAGGGGGCTAGAGCCCCTGCCCTTTTATCTTTCTGTAAAAAGTGCCCTCTCCACACCATGAATGCAGTTTTTACTATGGTGAAAGAAATGCAAATGCCCTCCTTTCCATGCCATAACTGAAGGCAGCATTCAAGTGAATTGCCTTGTCCAAACTCTCTTTAAATAATTGCCCTGTCTTTGTAGAAATCCATGCTCTATGCCAGTATGGACTCTAGTATTGACTCCTGTATATGCCTAGTTCAGTGTGGTATCAAGCACCGAAAAAATAGCCGACCTCCAAGCTCACAACACGTTGCAACGCGACACGTTGTGAGCTTGGAGGTCTGCTATTTTCGATATTTCCACCAAAAGGCCCTTTTAGAAATCTGCCTCTCTAACATTCTCTGCAAGTCCCTGCTCTACCATTGACAGCCCAATGCATCTGTATTCTGTAGCGCTGGCCCTTTAAGGGTAGTCCATATAAGAGGCAGCCCTTTTGGCAGGCTACGGTTTGGCCAGAAGTTTTGAATGTTTGGCCAGAAGTTTTGAATGTTTGTTGTGGGCCTGGAAGCATGAGGTGTTTGGATTTGATTCCAATGGCAGCCTTGAATATACTGACTAGGTATGTTTTGGTATTTTGTTGAGTCATTTTGCTATATTTTGTGTAATGTAATGAATCTGTATTGAGGGGTAACCAGGTGTAGGCTAGTATATCTGAGCTATTATAGGAGGACAACTAACCAACCACCCTAACCTACAGCCTTTCACTGTTTCTCTCACCTTGCCATAGTATGTTTGAGATTGGCTTTTGGCAGATTGTTTGTTGTGCTGAGGGCATGGATGTATGGAGGCCATTCATTCATATTGCATGGTTTGGATGTTGTTTGCTGTGGTTACTTTAATGACTTTAATAACTTTTTTTGCTTTTGGTTTTGCGTTATATTTAATTTGATTTGTTTATTTTCTGTGTATGTTTAGTTTAGAGCAGTGTTTCTCAACCTGTGGGCTCAGCTAGGTGGGGTCCACAGATGTGCAGCATTGTCTTCTCTCTCAACAGTAAACAAACCAATATAAAGTTTAAGTGTATGGATGGTATCTGTACATTTCTAAAGTTTGTCACATCAACCTCTGGTTCTGTTCATTCTGAACCCATATCGAATAGACCAGGGGCCGGCAAACTTTTTGACATGAAGTGCCATGTTTTTATTTTCTTGATAGTCAGTGTGCCATGTCAACATTTAGTTTAATTATGACACCAAAATGGCATATTTACAATTGATTTTGACTATATATGTCTATAAATAACAACCTTTATTTTTGTTGTTCTTTAGAAATATATAATTTTACATTAGGATGTAGGCCTAATGATCATTAGACTCAAGCAATAATCCACTTCTCTCCCAGACTTTCTCCCCAGTCAAAGTTATCAGTTTGAATGAATGTAGAATTATATGCAATATATATTGCATATAGATATGAGTGTACTCTCTCACACTCTGCCAGTGTGCTAGTGATCACCCTCCCGTGTGCCAATGTTGGCACCGTCCGTGCCTAAGGTTGCCTACCCCTGTCATAGACTACTCTAGATGGACAGGGGGGTCCACCTGTTTTTTCTTAATCCTTGAAGGGTATATTTTAAGATTCTGCCAGGTACCAAGCTAAAATATTTTCTCATGGGGTTCATTTTTAATTTTAACCCTTTCTTTCACAAATCCTGACTAATCCCAAAGATGGAAACAATAGAAACAAGCATAACTTTTGAAGGATACAAGCTACTGAGACATATTAACCTATTTTTCCATACAATTTGGACCCAAGGAATTCATTAAAGTGGTTATAATTAAAATTCAAGCACATCCATTACAGGACAAAAAAAATGTTTAAAAATAGCTGAAAACGTTCAGATCACATTTAAACTTCTCCTAAGTTATTGGGTTGATTGTTTTTCCTTAATCCTTTAAGTGTGTATGTTAAGATTCTGCCAAGTACCAAGCTCAAATATTGTCCAATAGGGTTCCTTTTTAACTTTTTATTACACATGTCACCCCAACCCGAAAAGGGAAGAAAATGCATTGACCTTTTACGTAAACAACTCACCGAGACAAATGAACACATTTTACCATACAATTTGGACCCAAGGGATTACTTGAAATGGATATTATTATGTAATATGTAACAGGTTCCACTAGGGTGGATTTGACATTTTGAGTTGAAGATTTGCAGTTTTGTCTTGAGATATATATATATATATATATATATATATATATATATATATATATATATTATTAATGAATAAAGGCTTCTCTTTTAATGTGCACTATTCCTCTTTCAGAATAAGATGCTTGGCCTGGTCTTCAATACTGACCAGATTCAGAGCCTTGAAAGCAGGTGAGATAATAACTACATCATTACTTAGCACTAAGCAATGACAAGGCAAGGTAGTAACAGAAGCATGTTTACTCAACTCATTTCTGGGCCAAGGTAGCTAAGAAGTGTATGTCAACAAGGATGAAGACAAAAGAGGGAAAGTATGATTAAAATCAGTAAAGGGAAAATCCACTTTAACTCAGTGAATGCCACCCTTTATTCAAAATCTACAAAACTGGTGCCAGCCATTTTGCTTAATTTTGCCTTTTTATGGGGGCCAAAATCATATTTTGTACTTAAATTACATATATAAATCTATGCTTCTATCGAAAGCCACACTACCCCTCTTACAAAGGAAAACATGTATATTTATATATTATATATCCTATCATTAGATTTGGGCTTCAATAGAACATGTGTAAGATGTCTTGATCATCATCATATGTGTGTGCTGTGATGGGCCCTGTGTGCAATCTGGAGTGCAATACCATTTGAAAACCACCAGAGGGTGGTCTCCTACTATCTGATCAACTAACAGAAGAAGGAAGAAGACGTCCATCTTTTTTTTTGTTTGGGCCTGTTGTTTACATTTTGGCCAGGCCTTTTAGCTAGCATGCTACACACTTCGGAACCCTGGCGATCGCGATCAAGGATAGGTAGAGAAGAATGGATGGCACCGCTAGAATCCTGAGAATTTTCTGCGTTTTTTGAGTACTTATAGTTCGTCAGGGATGCACGGGAAAGTGTATAAACGAACGTTTTAGATAACATTTAAACGGCCGGAACCAATCTTCGGCTATACCGATTTTCCGCGGGACTGTGTTACACTGGTGCTACAGTCAAATCGGCCGTATCGCTCAGGTCACGGAGGCATATGGCCAACTTCTAGAGCGATTTTTTTAAAATTACAATTATGAAAAAATGATAAAACTTTTGATTAATTAAAAAGACGTAAAAGACGTTTATGGCACCGAGGTCCAAAGACGTATAAGACGTTTATGGCGTTCAGTGAGTTTTAATTTGTAAAGTTCTGAAAAATAGTGTTGCATTGGAAACTACACTATCTTGCACTTCTGGTCACACACCAAACATGATGTTATATCACTTTTACATCTGTAGTGTGGCCGGTAGTGCTGTCTAGTTGAAAATTGCAATCTGTAAGGGCCAAGCAACATACATTTTGTGTACTGTGTGACTTACATTGAAGTTCTTCTTTGAAGTGTCCAATACTTAAAGCTGAAATGGTGGCTTAAAAAGATCATGGATGGATCAGGTTGAGATCTCAAGCCAACTGCTTAAAGGTCAGAGTTTCCACAGGGATCAGTGGCAAAGCATATTTAAGAAAAGGTATGAGCCCTAGACTTGTTATAACATATTTAAATCTTACTAACAAAGAGAGACATAGTACAAACTTCACTAAAATATCTTTACACACTCTAGAGATGCATTTCCCCATGCCATCCTACCGGACACAAAGGCAGGCGACAGGAGGCCATCAAATTTCAGCCAGGAATACAGCACGAGATACTGGAGTTGATGGCACTGAAACTGCAGCAACGTCCTCGCCTTGCTGTCTTAAAGGTGCTTTAAAATAAAAATGTGTAGTTAATTTGTATAGTTTCATTAGTATGATAAAATCTGAATAATTAATAACAAATACATACACATTGTTTCACTCCCATATACACCATTTTGTTTCATATGCACATTTTATCTTTTAATTTAAAAAAAATAAATATATATATATATATATATTTTTTTTTAAATAGATCGATGAAATGGCCATAAAAAGGGAAATCCAGTACGACCCAGGGAGCAAAATGATTTTGGGTACAGTGACCTTGCCCACCCGACTTGACACCCTGGCAACAAAGGTCCTGACAACCATCCTGGCCTCCTTAACAAAGGACTTTAAGCAAGTGGTGCTTATGACTACACAGGGCCATCAGTGTCAGGAAAGGATCTCTGGGCCTACATGCTATCCATCATTGTGGCATGTGGAGAGTTGTCGCTGTGGTACGATCAGGCTTAGCCTTTAATTTTACCAACACTGTATATGAACAAACCAGTTAGTGGCGTTGTAAAAGCTTCCTTCTCAGCTTAATGATGTCAATGTTCTTACATTCTATATCCAACTTCTAGTGTTCTGACATGGACTCGTGACTCGTCCAACCAGGCGATGTGGCGGGAGGCTGGCCATTCGGGTTGGCCAATCGATGGACCAGACCTACATCGCCCATCCATATTTTGAGGGAGCGTACCTTTTCTTTTGTCCCGACACCCCACACCTGTTGAAGGCAATGAAAATATGTGTAACCATGACTTCATCTTACCAGATGACATTGTCAGGGAGAATAGCTTGCCTGGTGATACAGTGAGTACATTTACCGATGGGATGCTACTCAGATCAATTACCAAATACTACATTGACCCAATAAATTGTGATGATTCCATCATACATCAATGTTCACCCAAATATATAGTTCATATACTTTGAAATGTGTCATTTTACAAAATCAACCTACTTCTGCTTGAAATTATTCATGTTTTTCAGGTGTCCATGTGTGCCGTGGAAAAAGTGATTGCTGTACAGTCTGACACCTCAGAAAAGCTTGTGCCTGGTCTGACTGCCAGAGCCATATCAACAGCAAACAGCTTTGATAAAATGAATGAATGGGTTGCACAAGTAACAACACACTGTTTGGTATATTGTAAACACCGACTGTCATATTCACACACAACGGAAAAGTGCCTTGCATCTTTATAATTCTTTCGCAGTATTTTCCATACTTACAGTTATGTTCTCTGCTTCAAGGTCCTACCTGCATGCAAGGTGTTCTCACATAGCACAGCGAGTGCCATCAGACTGCAGGTGACCTGTCAGCTCCTTCCAAAGGAGGCCTTAACGACTGTCTGGTTCATCGATAGGATCAATGACTGGTTCGACCTGTGTATGTATCTATAATACAACGTATAATAATACCTTGATCTCAAGCTGAGCTTTGAGTTCAGCGATCCTTGTGTCTGTCTCTCTCCTGTACAGGTCCTGTTCGGTTTCAGGTTCAGGTTCAGGCTCAGGTTCTTCGTCTCGTTCTGCAATCGGGAAAGTGGACAGTGCTCATGGCAGTGATGACACCATCACTGCCATCACAAAGGTGGTGGTACCACAAAGGTGGTATTGCATGTGTAGTACTAGTCCTTGGACAGAAAGTGACTGAATCCTTTACAATTTGTGGCAACATCTTCATAGTTTTTACGCATCTAGTTTACGCTAAAGTTTCATTTCAAAAGTAGGTAAATGGGTTACATTACTTGTGTACAGTGGGCTAAAAATGCAACACTAAAGACATGATCCTTTTAATAAAAATGAATGATACATCTTTTTGATTATATTTGATGTTCATGTAGACTTAATTACAAAGGTTATGGTCTGCATGAGTGCATCCCATGCCGTCTTTACCTGTTGATTGTCTTTCTGGTTTCTTGGTGTAAGTGTGATCCAGGTGTGGCTCCCAAAGGCTCCCAGTCATGCAGGGATTGCTCATTTGATCATTGACTGCTGTAAGGAGAAGACCGACATTTAAAACTGGGTGTTTGAAAAGTGACAACATCTTCATAATACATACTGTAGTTTTTGTTTTTCAATAATGTGTGATTTTAGTTTCTTTGATTATGTTCTTGATTACACTTAATTAGAAGGGTTATGTTCTAGATGGGATCATCCCATGTGTTATTACCAGTTGATTGCCTGCTATAACTGTGATCCATTTCATTTCCCAGAAGGGTTGTATAACTATTAATCATGCAGGAGTTCGTGGTCACACTGGACCTTTCCGTCACACTGGACCTTTCCGTCACACTGAACCATTCAGTCACACTGGACCATTCAGTCACACTGGACCATTCAGTCACACTGGACCATTCCTTCACACTGACTGGACCATTCAGTCACACTGCAGTAGAACATCAATACGTGATAAGAAAGCATTCCCATGCCCTCTGAACATTTTCCAATTCATTATATACATAGATTAAATCCATATTTTATTATTTTACTTTCCATAATGTAGGATCATTCGCTATGGGCATTTTACTGGCCACACTTCTTGCAACACACACTCTGCTCATATTTGGAGCACATATCTTCGAACGGAGAATTAAGATGCAGCAGCCAAGACCACCCCGACCACTAGGTGAGGCCCGCCATGTTCACCCCGAGACGAGGCTCTCGTTTTTGGCCGCAGGGACGTTACTTGTGAAATGTGTAATGTATCCGAGTAAAAGTACAAAAATACTATAAAAATGTAGTTAAATACAACGGTACTAGAACGTACTCGATTACACCGTGTGCGTCTCTTCAACATTAGCTAGCATGTCGGAGTTGAGTTCAGCAGCCATGCAGGTCGGACGCTTTTTTTCACGCTCCACAACCTCTCGACGGAGTCGCCGCCGCCGCCGCGCGCCAGTAAACTACTCACCAGGGACAAAGGGATGGATATTTTTATCTTTTCTAACGTTTCTCGTGTGGTTTACAGACTCATGCTTGAGTTCACCGTGGATCCCACATAACTTGGATACGATGGATTATGTGCAGGACAGAGATGAATCACACAATGATTTTTATCTCCACGGTGGGTCGGAATCCAAACACCTTGGCTACGGGAGAATGACTGTCTTTGGTACGCTGTTTTCAACAAAGAACAAACCCCCAGTTGGCAGTAATATGGACAGAAGGTCCTGTATTTACTTTTTGCTGCTACTCTGTGGAGATATACAGACCAACCCAGAGCCGGTAACCCGACAGATGTCTCGCAGACTTGCCGCCGTTCTCGCAGCCGCGGATGGTCTTTCCACGGTCGACTCATCACCATTGTCGACCAGTGAGGTTACCAACATGGCCAACTCGGAGGAACCACGGATCTTCGAGGGACCACCCGACCCACGGAGCGCCTCGGACGACGGTGTGTCCACCCCCGCGCCGGCTCCACCGCCCGACATGGCTACTGGTGCCCAGTTCACGGCCGTCGGATCCCCGGAGATTTCCATCGAGCAGGATGACCCCCCGCTGGCCCCGTCACCCCCCAGGGATCGAAACCAGTCGTGGCTGTTGGCATATCTCGGCTTTGATACAATCTGCGCCGCCATCTCGACACCCCGCGCCGATGAGAGAAGCTGGATATCCTATTGTATAGGTTCTCAGACATCAACGGGACATGACCTCCCCCCCACCCCCAGCGCCCCCCTCCCCCCCACCCTCAGCGTCCCCCTACCCCCACTACAGACGGACGTGGACTCACACACAGGGGAAACCCCCTCCCCCAGCCCTGATAATGGCTATTTGGACACCTCAGACATGAAAGGTACTTTTGTGAAAAGAGGACTGAAAATGATCCATCTCAACGTCAACAGTTTGAAGCCCAAACTGGAACAAATCAATGCTATGTTTCTTGATGGTAAGGTCCAAATTTTAACCTTCTCAGAAACTAAACTTGATGACTCATTCTCAGATGCTAACATTGAAATAGCCAATTACACTGTCATTAGGAATGATAGGAACAGGAAAGGAGGTGGTGTTTGCATGTATATTCACAATGATTTAAACTTTATCATTCGCCCAGACCTACACCACAGCTCTCTTGAAACTGTATGGGTCGAGATAATTTTTGAACATGCTAAAAATATACTAATATGCGCTGTCTATAGACCCCCTGACCAGAATGACTTCTTTGAGCTGTTTGAAGAGAGCTTAGCAAAGGTGGACGGTATTGAGTACTACGCTTTGGGCGACTGGAATGTTGATGTTTTGCGTAAAGAAACACCCCTGTTCAAGTCCTTTAATGGGTTATGTAATCAATATGGCCTCACTCAGCTCGTTACCGTACCCACTAGGGTGACGGAGCACTCCCAAACCCTCATAGATCTCATTGTAACCACAGACAAATCCAAAGTCACCGCTAGCGGGGCTATTGTATGCGGTCTTAGTGATCATTACATGATCTACTGTACGCGTAAAATACACAAACCCAAGGCTAGTGGCCACCAAACAGTTGTAGCTAGAAGCCTCAAAAACTACTCCAGTGAGGCTTTAAATCACACACTAGCGAATACAGACTTTTCCCCTGAACTGCAGTGTACAAATGTCGAAGGAGCATGGTGTGGTTTTAAAACCAAATTGACCGATGCTCTAGACAACGTGGCCCCCTTGCAAACCACCAGGGTTAAAGCCCGCCAAGAGCCATGGTATAACTCAGATATTACCGAATCAGCTAGACTCAGAGACAAAACGTATGATGAAAAACGTAAGTGCTGCAAAAAGCTTAGAAAGAAATTCAACCCTGACCTCAAAATCCAAATCAAACATCTTACTGCTCAGTGCAAGAAACTCAGAAACCAGACAATCGCCCTAATTAGATCCGCCAAAAAAGACTACATCGACGTCAAAATTGACGAATACAAAAACAAACCACGAGACCTATGGAAGTTGCTTAACAACCAATTAGGCTTAAAACCTAAAACCATATGCCACAGCATAAACATCAAAACGGACGTCGCTCTCATTTCTGACAAATGTGAAGTGGCTACCCATCTTAACAAAACCTTTACCACCATGGCCCATTCACTGGTTGAAAAACTGGTCGCCCCATCTGGGCGGTATGGTGTAAAATTTGTTAAGAAATTCTACAATAAACTGGGCGTCAGAAAAGACAGTTTCAAACTTGCCACAGTGACAACTGATGAAGTGTTTAAAAAACTGAGCGCCCTACCTCAACACAAGGCCACTGGCCTTGATAAAATTCCAGCTAGATTTCTCAGAGATTCAGCCGCCACCATTGCGCCAATCATTACCCACATAATTAACCTTTCCATCGAACAGGGTCATGTCCCACAGGACTTCAAACTAGCAAAAGTAACCCCCCTGCATAAAAAAGGTAGCAAACTAGACCCTGGAAACTACCGTCCCGTTTCCATTCTTAGCTCCATATCCAAAGTCATGGAGAAAATAGTCTACGAACAGATTGCAAGATATCTCGATGAGAATAATCTGATTTACGAGTTCCAATCTGGATTCAGAAAATCTCATTCCACCGACACATGCCTTCTCTATTTGACCGACCAAATCAAACGCGAAGCGGATGACGGCAAATATAGCGGCATGGTCATGATGGACCTCCAGAAGGCATTTGACACCGTAAATCATTCTATTCTGATTGAGAAACTAAAAGCCATCGGTCTTGACAACGCAGCAGTGAGTTGGATGCAATCTTACCTGGTGGGGAGGGAACAGGTGGTGGAGATTAACGGTACCCTGTCCCCCCCCCCCCTCCCAGTAAGCTGTGGTGTTCCTCAAGGTAGCATACTGGGACCTCTGTTGTTCCTAATATACGTGAACGACATGGCATCTGCTTGCGACTGCAACCTGTTCCTGTTCGCGGATGACTCGGCTCTCCTAGTCTCGGGCAAGGACCACTTGCAGGTTGAAAAGACACTTAACTCTGAATTAAGTAAGATCTGCACATGGCTTAACGACAACAAATTATCAATTCACCTGGGAAAAACGGAGTCCATCCTCTTTGGATCAAATCATAACCTCAAAAAAGTCGAAAACTTCACAATCAAAGTGGGTGACAAGGTCATAACACGAAAAAACGAAATCTCTTACTTAGGATGCATCCTTGAAGCTAATCTTTCCAGTGAAAAGATGACTTCTAAAGTAATAAATAAAATCAACCAACGTACTCGTTTCCTACAGAGGATCGCCCCGATGGTCAATTTCAACACACTGAAGACCATAGCTGGTGCTATAATCCAGCCCCTCTTTGACTACGGAGTCCACGTATGGTATCGTGACGCACCACAAGCCCTGAAAACCAAACTCCAAACAGCCCAAAATAAACTAATTAGGGTCCTGCTTATCCTTCCCTATCAGACTCACCTCACCGCTACTCACCAATTAAGAGTGGGGTGGCTCAGAGTAGATGACAGAGTACAGCAACTTGCAATGGGCCTGGTGTACAAGATACACTACACCACTATGATACCCAAGTACCTTTCAAAATACTTTATAAACATTAAGGATGTCCATAATTACAACACCAGAGGCAGCGCCACAGATCACTTTCAACCCAGAGTCAAAACCAACAAAGGGTCAAACTCTTTTTTCTGCTATACCACCAAAATGTGGAAAGCTTTACCGAAGGCCATAAAGGAGTGTGGATCACTAGCATCCTTTAAAATTGCCCTGAAAAACCACTTACAGGCAGCAGCCGTTCGCAACTGGTAAAAAATGAACCTAGCCCAACCCTACCCTCCCCTGCCCCTTCTTTGTATATACTGCTTGTTTTAGACTTACTGTCTTTTTTTTTGTTTTTCTTTACATATCTACTGCATAGTACTGTGTTCTATTTGTCTGTCATTCAATGTTATATGAGATACTTCAATGGTTTCCAGTGGAAATAAGCTTAGTCTTTTCATGGATCTCCTTTTAGTAGACCTTGTACCAGTGAACTGTACCGTCATGAAACTGTACCTTTTCCTATGCAAACTTCTAATAAAGTCTTCAATCAATCAATCAATCAACACCCTGTTGAGATTGCAGTATTACATTGTAACCACAAGATGGTAGTGTTACACAGAAGGAGCTGCACACACGGGACAAACAGAATAGATCAAGACCGTACAGAATGGCATGGTGCACTGTCATATGGTGCCTTATCTCTGGTACAAGCACAACTCGATTCTTATTACATAATGGCCAGAGTATAATCTGATTTGAGAAAATCTACTTTAAATAGTAGCTAATAATACAACAATGAGACTTATTTTAGGACTGAAATTATATATATATATACACACACACACACACACACACACACACACACACACACACACACACACACACACACACACACACACATATACACACACATATACAGTATACACACACATATACAGTGGTTCTCAACCTTTTCAGGCCGCGACCCACACCCTGACGAATGTTTAATTTGTCATTTTAGATGTATTAAAAGGTCCTTAAATTGACACTTTAGAAATGTGTAGATACCCTCTATACACTTAAACTTTATGTTGGGTTACACATGTGATACGTCAAGCATGGTTATATATATATCTCGGTGGTTCTCAACTTGTGGGTCGGGACCCCCAGGGGGGTTCTCAAATTATTTTGGGGGTCAACAGATGATTAACTTAAAGGAGTAGTTCACCCTCAAAATGACTTTTTTTCTATTGATTAGTCACGCCATGGAGACTAGAGTTCAATAATATTTTTAGTTTTTTGTCACATTCCTAAGACAAAAATGTTATTTGAGTAAATTTACCCCCATTGATTCCGGATGGGGACCCGTTTCGAAACGGGTCCCCATCCGGAACGAACGGGGGTAAATTTATTATCGCATTTTTGTCTTAGGAATGCGACAAAAAACTAAAAATATTATTGAACTCTAGTCTCCATGGCGTGACTAATCAATAGAAAAAAAGTCATTTTGAGGGTGAACTACTCCTTTAAGTTAATCATCTGTTGACCCCCAAAATAATTTGAGAACCCCCCTGGGGGTCCCGACCCACAAGTTGAGAACCACCGAGATATATATATAACCATGCTTGACGTATCACATGTGGGAAACAAGTTAGGCAATCATTGTGCACAAACAGAACAAGCTACAATCCTCTACAGCGTGAACATGGCAGCGTTGTTGAAGACATACCATTCCATGCTCTGCAGAGCACATCTTGGAGTAAAGAATGCATCCAGACTAGAGGCACAGCCATGAAGGCAGAGGAGAGGAGAGAGACTCACTTTGCCGGTTGCCATAGCAACATACCTGTTCCTCACTCTGACATCGTCCCTGCACACAGACAGAAGTCTGTCTGATCTACCAGGAGAGAGAGAGAGAGAGAGAGAGAGAGAGAGAGAGAGAGAGAGAGAGAGAGAGAGAGAGAGAGAGAGATGCATTTTTAACAGTGTTCTTGTATGTCCCTCTCAAAATATTAAGCAATATCGACATGTGTTCATGAGGATCAGCAGCCTATTCTCTAAGGGTAGGCTGTATATGTCTTCAAACAGTTCACTTGTGTCTATGGTGCAAGCGTGCGCATGTGCACACCACACACAGACACATTCACACACACCAAGATGGGAATATCTCACATTCCAAACAAGCCCTAATTTGACAGAGCCTATACCCTAACTCACCACATGTGTGGGTGGACTTGACATTCAACGAATCTCTAAAACAAAGTTTACTTCCACACAGAGCTTCCAAAATGATCTGAATTTCTCAACAACAAAAAATAGACCGAGATCAAAAGAAGAGAAAATAATTCAGCGTACAGTGTGTGGAAATATTGCATGGTAAACCATCATGACTTTGAATGTTAAAGATATTTATTCATTGTAAATGCATGGAAAGAATTTTTTGAGATGTCTGCACTAGCTCTGAACATGAAAATGATCTTTTCCAGGGGGCACTGCAGCAATATAAGTTAAACATATTTAAAACATACATAAATACATACATGAATAAATATGAACACACACACACACACACACACACACACACACACACACACACACACACACACACACACACACACACACACACACACACAATTATTAGCATTTTGATGTCTACAATTTCCATCTTTCTCTATCAAGTCAACCACTACATCTTTCAAATCATTATAGGGCACCAGGGAAGACTGTGAATTAATTCTATTTCAGAGCTGCAGCAATATCAAATTATGATATCCATAACTTTAAAATAATATTTGTATATAAAATGAGTGTGTGAACAAAATTAACCACTTCATAGAAGAAAGGGTAGGTTAGGCCACTTCAATTGTTAAACTAACACTTTTACCTAGTCTTCTATATTTTAGAAATAGAAAATATTGAAATATATGGACTTTGAGGACAGTGAGCTTTTTAGAAGACAGTGTATGCTTCAATATAAACAAATTGGTAAGGAATTCTACAGCCAATGTATCAACCCTTCATAAAACTTCAAATCTTGACCTTTGACACGGTTGGCCAAGGCTTGTTTGAAAGTGCAGAAAAATCGCTCTAAATATAAAAATATATATATTTAATTATTATTATTACCCGAATGAAACTCAAGTGGCAATGGCATCTTGAGAAGCTTGTTGATTTTCACAACTATATATTACATGTTCATACAGAAATATGTAGAATACAGGTCAAATGGTTCATTTTCTTTCAAAGTTCTAAACAATATAGACATTGGTCTCCTATCCAGACAATTTTGAGACCTGTGTATTTGTTAACAGAGGCATGGCATACATTAGACTTTGCTTGCAGTTGCTGCCACCATCATCTCATGCTGCAGTTTGGCTCTGCCAGGTGAGACAGCAAGCTAATCACAGTGTTGTTTATTTTACACACAACTTAAGACTTAAAACAGGCAACCTGCCCATACACACGCACTGACGCATACCGTGTTTCTGTCTATGGCAGTTCTGCATGCAACAATCATATATTATGCATTTCGGAAGCCAAATAGAATGTTTGCATCTAAAGTAAACTGAAGGCCTTTTTTTGTTTTCTTGGTCGTGCAGACTCAACCGACCGTGCTCAGGGGGGAGGGTAAATAGGCCACCCCCAGCTTTGACGAGCACTCCAACCCTCCACACTGAACCAGACTCTAGTTTCAAATCAGCCAATCGAAGCGCTCAACGTTCGAGGCCGTCCTCTCAGAAACTCGCGTGGGCGGGCTCTCGTCACAAAGGACCCACCCACAAGGCCGTGGCGTTCGGTTGCACTGACTGGCTGCAGTTTCAGTTTGTTTTATTCACCATTTTGAGTAGCTGAAGGTAAAAAATCAAACTAAAATCGCGTTTGGGAGACAAACAGTCCCTGTGATTTTAGTTTCCCGCACATTGCTCGTGGCGTGGAGTTGTGCGCCTGGTCGCGCGCCTTGGAGTTGCAGAGTGGGGATATTTTAGGTTTTGTTTGCTGTGGGATTCATTTTTCCTTTCTTTACATCCTTAACCTCTACAGTATTCCTGCAAAATGGCAAGACCAGTGAGGTAAGCTTGTGCCGAAAACATGTCCTCCGCTCTGCCCACACGCCGTGCACGCACGCCTCTTAGCATGTTCTGCTTATACCCACGGAATTGTTTATTTCATGAAAAATGTATGCAAGAAAATGTGTTTTTTTTTCTTTCCTCTAGCAGCCCCCCGTGCACGCTCACACTCTAACATGGTTCCCAACGAGGAATGTTCGCCATCATGTCTTAGTGTAGATGTGTGTGTATTGCGCGGGCTCATCTCGTGTGTGTGTGTCGTGTGCTCTACTGGGCTTCACGCTGCGGATCGTTTGGTGCGATAATATGGCCGTGGCGTTATGATCAGCCTGGTTTCAATGTACGCCTCGCACATTAGCAGGCCTGGCGTTTTTGGCTCTAGAGTCAATGAGAATATGGCTGCTCCCCCATTCATCCACAGGAGGCTCTTCTCTGAGAGCCTGCTGCTAATAAAAACCAGGACTGGAGGTGATCGTCGGCCTCTGGATTTGATCTCGTTTCCCCGAAAATAGCCGATCTGCAAGCTCACATCGCGTCGCTTTGCTAACGCGCTGTGAGTTTGCAGATCGGCTATTTTACGGCGCGAGGCTCGTACCGCGCCTCCATTTCACTGAATGTAGCAGGAGAGCAAAAAACGTAGAAACAACGCAGTGTGTGGTGTAACAGAGCCCATTGTTTTTCGGTGTCGGTGAAGACGCAGTAAAAGGAGAGCGCGGGCTACGCTTTCTTTTTTAAATTTTATTTTACCATGTAAATGAACGAGTGACGACGTCAGAGGGAGGCGGAGAGCGACCGAAAGACACCACACCCCCATGCCCATGCGTGCACTAATTCTTTATAATATAACGCCAGACGGCCCCTTTTTATTATCTATTAGTCGAATTTGTGTCCAGGAAAATCCTAAATCTCCGTGTTTGCTTTTGACTCGTTGGAAATGTGTGTTTGTAAAGCGACAATGCGAGGCGGCGACGCTCGCCGTGACAAAGCGACAGTGTCGTCGCCCCTCCCCTCTGCTAGTCCAGGTACTGAAGCGGGGCTCCTTATCTTGGTCTTCCATTCTACCCCCTCAGCTGGAACACGCACGTTAAAGCTTGAATTTGTAGTGTTTGTAGACGTGTTCGAGTGACAAATGCATATATTTTCCTAAACCTTTCTGGCCATATTAAAAAAAAAAGTGTATGGGAATGTAGGCCACCTTGCCCAAGTATGCCAATGTGACTGCTGTTGCCAAGAGACTCGCCCTAGGCCCTGCACTGTGGTGTGTGTATCAGTCTTCTTGCCTGCTGTTGTAATCTAAGCGCTTGTAAAATGGTTTATAGCCCATTCGCCCCTCCCCACACAAGCTAGCTTTTTTTTTTGTCATGGCAGAACTCACCGATAAGTACTATCACAGACAATGTTCCTGGAGCCCCTGGAATGCCAGTGATTGATGGTGCAAAGGGTTAGATAATGAGATGGTATACCGGTAGGGCTTTTGGCTCATTTCTTCTAATGCCCGCCCACCTCCCCCCTTTCCGATTTTTATTCATCCCTTCCTTCCTGAATGTTCTGTGTCAACTTCGTGGCCCAGCTTTCCGGGTATAGGTTACAGTGAGTGAGCACCTGAGCTGTATGGTCAGCTGCTGTCACCTGAAGCTGCGCTCGCACACGCTGCCAAATTATCCATGGAAACTGTAGATGGTAGACTAGTCTCTTGTTCAGTGCCATGGTGGGCAGGGAAGATGGCACATTCTGCCCACATGGTACAACCCCAAGCCATGTCGGTCATTGTCTTAATGTCTAGTCATGTTTGCTAGTAGGGATGGGCAATATAATCTATTGCAATATATATCGCAATATTTTAATTCCCAATACTGTACAGAATTGTATTGTAAGTATTGGGAACAGTATATGTTCCTATACATAGAAACCAGTGGTAGTCCTGACACTCACCACCTCTAGATGTCGCTGTACTATAGCTAGTTCTCCTTCCAGTGATTTGTCTAAATATATATTGCAATTTATATCGTAATATGTATCGCATCGCTATATATCGTGGTACAAATCTTATCGTGACCCAAGTATCATGATACATATTGTATCGTGAGGTTCTTGCCAATACCCATCCCTATTGGCTAGCTCTGTATCAAATGATGTACATTGAAATGTCATAGGCTCTCATATGTGGGTTGTACCAGCAGCACTAACATGGTTCAATTTGGCCTTCACCCACAGGAACCGGAAAGTGGTGAATTACTCACAATTCAACGAGTCCGACGATGCAGGTAAGGTTGTGTTAAGTATTATATCTCGGCCATATACCTGGTTTTAAAAGGTTATCAATATCTGAGAATTGATACCAGTATTAGAGAATGACATAAGATGACACAAACCAAATCAATTGAAGAATTTAAGCCAGGGATGGTTTAAGATTATTAAATCTCAAATTATTTTGTATAAACGAATGAAAAATTCCCGAATGTATGTCTATGCTTGACCCTCATATAATTTATATATGAACAAAGAAATGGAGCAGAAACCATATGTGTATTCTGCTCCATTGACCGTTATAGGCTATTCACACTCAGAAAAGCCTTTTATACTCCATCGTATGACAGTGCCTCATGCTGAAAATAGCGAGTCACAGATGAGACATGTTGTGAGCTTGTTGATCTGCAATCTTTGGTGCATGACCCCATCGTACGATCAAGCTTAATTGACTCATCAATATTAAAGAGTGTTGAGCAACATTTGGCTCATACGATTGCAGATGTTATTTTTTTACTGATTGATGGATAGTCAATACATCAGTGAGTGCAATCGTTACACCCCCTGCCTGTATTAACATGTCTACAAGCAAATCAGAGACAAGCTAACTAACCTCTTTCCTTTCAGATGAGGAATATGGAGGAGAAAAGCCCAAGAAGGTGCGCGCGTCGGCCCCTCGTGAGCCAAAGCACAAGCGCTCAAAGAACTCGCAGGAGGACAGGTGAGCTCCTGTCAGGCATCATTATTAGTTTGAGTTGTCCTTACCAAAGCTTTAGGATGGCTGATTAGACATTTATGCCCTTCTGTATTGTATAACTGGTCTCAAATTATTTATTTATCACAAATGGAATATACTGTATGTTGAATCGGTTTCTTTGAAACCGTCTGCTGAGCTACCCTCTCTCTGGCTACTATTGCGCTGTCTTTTTGATTTTCTTTCAGTGAGGACTCTGATGAAAAGGTCACCAAGCCCAAAAATGATTCAGCAGGTAGGCCACTCAATCAAGTATAGGAAACTATTGTGACTGGAATTTTATAGTGGTATATACTAACGTTTTCCAAATCACTGCAGATGACTTTGGTAGCGAGGAGGAGGAAAACGATTTTGGGGAGGAGGAGGAAGAGGATGGAGGCAGCGATTACGAGGCAAAAAAGAAAAAGCCTGCTGCAAAGAAAACTACAGTGGCGAAGCCAAGCAAGAGGACGCCGAAAAGAAAACGGGGTGCAGGTACACACGCTTGCCTTAGTGTATCTTCTTAATAAATGAACTGGGTGGCTTTTCTCTATCATGCAGCATAATTCGATGATCAGGATTGTGTACAAATATTTCTGGAGCTGAAAGAGCACTTCAAAGAACGAAACGATTGCATACCAATAGCGATTCAAGATGGTGGATTGGTGCTTCTTATTTCCACTTTGGGTTGGCCTGCAGGTCTACAGTATGTGTATCTAATGAAACCTCTTCCTATTCTACTTTTGCATTCAGATGACAGCGATGATGAGCGGGATGTGAAGCCTAAACAGCGCACGGTGCGCCAGGCTGCCACCAAGGCCGTGTCCAAACAGAGAGAGATCCTGCTGGGGGATGGAGGCAGCGAGGACGAGGAGCGTGAGGACCAGGAGGAGCCCTTCATGGACCGTAAGAACAACCAGATCACACATACAACAATAATAACATTTCTATCTCTAATGACCAGAGATGAGACTCATTATGGTTTTAGAAAATCCTCCTGAAAAATCGCAAAAAAACAAATGATAACAATGAATTTTACTTAAAATTAAGCCACACTAATAAATAAGCACAGAAGAATTATCAACATTGTATTCCTTGAATTATACTACTACGATAATAGCACATTAAGAAATGGAAAACCAACCATGAATCACAAGCTAACTCAAATGGAGTGAGTAGGTGTTGCACTTCACGGTCCTATCTTATCTTGTACATGCTGTACATTTAATTGGTCTACATGTGCAAAGCTTTAGGGCAGTATGATTACCGCGGTGTGTATAACTCGGACTTATGGAACTAGAGCGGCGAATTTTGGGCCGATGATAGGAATATTTTGGCTTATCGCCGTACCCTAATTAATAGATAGAGGGGTGCGGTAATTACCGCAATACCGCCGGTAATGGGAAGACGAAAACCGCAGTAACAAAATGTCGATACCGACCCAGCCATATGTCCAATACTGATTTTATTACAGTACGTATATAACTTATCAACATATAGTTATTGATAATGGTATCTCAATATTTCAATTACTCATAAAAAGCAGATTTGGCAGAAATGGCAGCATTCAAGCAAAGCGGTGTATACAAAAACACACTGCACGAAAGTGCGGTACTAAAAACATTTTCCCCAAGGTAAGCAGTTTCTGACATCAGGGATTTCCATATTTAGACGATCAGTAGTTTCGTAGTGCACTGGATTCTCTTTAAGACTCTGAGAACGGGTACAGCAGGTGTTCTGAGAACCAGTACAATGGGTATTAGACCACTTTCCCACCAGGGGTTTGAGCGTGGTACGGTTCGATTCGGCGCGGTGAAGAACCAGTTCTGCTGGTGTTTCCACCTCAGCCCAGTCCGGTTGTAATCGCGCTGACCGGCCTACAACCCATTTAGGCCTAAAATTATTGAATGCTTTAACCAGTGAAAAATAGCAGATATACAAGCTCACAGCGCAGCACCGAGTGCCGCGCTGCGAGCTTGTAGATCTGCTATTTTTGAAAAAGTCGTGAAAATGTGTGCAAATCTTTGAATATATGTATTTTCAAAGCGAACGTTTGTAACTCAAATTTTGCTTCTGGGTGGTCCCTGGGACTAAATATTTTGAGATGGGGGTCCGTGGCCAAATAAATATCATTTTGGGGGTCCTTCACATGAAAAGGTTTGAGAACCACTGACATAGTAGTCTCTCAAGAACAGACTAACTGAGCTCCAGTTAAGTGAAAAGGACCTTTTCTTTGACGATGGCTGGCCAGATTGTTGACATACAAACATCGGTTTTTCAAAAAATCTTAGAAGGAATCAAAAGACACTTATGTAATCGGGTCAAAAATCTAATTTTCACGATTTTTCAAAAATAGCAGATCTACAAGCTTGCAGCACGGCACTCGGTGCCGCGCTGTGAGCTTGTATATCTGCTATTTTTCAATAGTTAAAGCATAAAATATTGCGTCATAATGTGTTCAGGCCTAAATGGGTTAAGTTAATAGCAGGCTGGCAGTGGTGCTTTACTGCAACTTGGCGCATGCAATAAATAGGATAATCTGATGCTGATTATAAACCACTTGAACCCCAGTGTCCTTTATGGACAGATTTAGCTAAAACAGTCGCTAACTTCCCCGTGAGAGAGAGAAGAGAGGGAGCGCTCAGTGTGGACCGGCGCGATACAGATCGGAGCAGCATGGAAAGCTTAGACAGTAGAATAGATGCGTTCACAACTTGCGTCGTTCCCAAGTAGGTCGGTGCCCGTTGGACGGCGTAACTGTGTGGAGCATGCGTTTCCTAACTTAAATCGTTCATGACTTGCGTAGTCGCCTCGGGCATCGGCGTAGTAATGATAATTTGTTGTTCAAGTGTTGTCTTGCTGAAACATTGCCAGGAGAACGGACAGCACAGCTCACTGAAGTGAATTATGTTGTGCTTTATAGGCTACGGCTACCAAAACTGTTTTCGGTCCTTTGTCACACGACGTGACGCCAACCTGTGCAGTGCAGCAACACGTGACTCATCAGTGATGAAGTGTAAGCAATTTAACTAGTATCCACTATGTCCTAGGATAGGTAGTGTAGAAAAAAAGATTTGGCACAACATTTGGAATGGTATTATCCATTCTATGTTTTATTTTTGCTACACTGACTGTCTTTGGGCATTGCACATAGGAGTAAGGGACTCGTTATTGTGCTGAATGATTGTTATATAGGCCTGGAAATTGGGTTAAATATTCTGGAAAAGTTCTGGAAATTCATTCATTCATGAATTCATTCATTCATTCAATACATGGGAACCCTGACTATAGCTACATAACCTGCTCTATATAAGATGATAGATCGGCTTGAAATGAACTGTTTTACTTTTACTTAGCACTGGTAAAAGTAAACTCCCAATTTAAAAAGTTAAGAGCTTCAGCAAAAACTTTTAGTTTTTAGTTTTTTGAACAATGACAATATAATGATACAGTTCAGTGATGTTGTTTTCAATGTAGTGAACCGAGTCCCGGGACTCAATGGTGGTCACTTGAATGAGTCCCCAGGATAAAGTCCATTATAAATGTGGTGTTTTTGAGAAATTGCAGTGTTAAGCCTGTATTTGATATTATATGGATATAGTTATATATTCCCATATATGTTGATGTTAATGTATCCACGTTTGAATGATTGTAGAATTATGTGCAGGATGTAATTTATATATAGACATGAAGGGATTAATTAAATTTTAAAGGAGCTATAGTCAACTTTTTCTAAAATAAAAATGTTTCGAAAATATTTTATAAAAAAGATTAAGCTTCATATATGTGTTTCTATTCAAAAGTGTAAAATAATGATAAAATAATCATTTTGGCCTTTGTCAGGCCGACTTTGTTTACATACCTTATCAATCCATTAAAAAGAATAGAAGGATGTAAAGGAGGGATGTAAACAAAGTCAGTCTGACAATGGCCAAAATGATTATTTTATCATTATTTTACGCTTTTTGTGGTACATTTTTGGAGCGGTGAAAGCGCTCCCAATAGACAGGTATGTCTGTGGGTGGGTGGCTGGCTATGTGGCTGGCTGGCTATGTCTGTAGCCTGGCAATACCTTGAGTGGCCACACACAACACACAAGTTAAAGGAGGGGCGCTGTTGTACAGGCACACACAGCTTCTATGGCACTATTGTGCAGACTAGACACACACACACGGTATAGCTGCTCAGATTCACCGCTCCACTTCGAACCGAGGTTTGATTTTTAATAGAACCACATATATGAAGCTTAATCTTTTTTTATAAAATATTTTCGATTTTTTATTTTATTTTAGCGTTTTTCAAGAAAACCCTGTGCCAATGTTGGTACCCGTACCTAAGGTTGGTCAGAAACTCTGAATACACAAACTGACAAAGACTTTCATAATATTTTGTATTTACCACTAAGACTCCCTGATCGGTAGATAAGCTACCGTCAGGTCGCATGTATATACACTGCAAAAAGCAACCTCATGGTGGCGCTAGAAGAGGGGCATGTGAGAAATCGGGGTCGGAGGTTGTGGTTTGCCAGCCAAGGGGAGTGTGCGTGCAAACTTTGGTATGGATGGGGCAACGGTGCCGGAGATAAGAGTAGGGCCAAAAATGTGACATGACGGACAGACGGAGGGACTGACTGACAGACAGTGGAGGTTTTAATAATGTAGGCATTATAACTGCTGAGTTTGTTCATAACGTAGCAGGATAAAGTAGTAGGCCTATGCAGGTCTAATAATGACTATGAGGTTCACTGACGGTTTACAAGTATGGTGGAATTGGCCGTAAAAGCGCATGGTAGGCCTCCACTTTGGATTGATGGGGGCCAGGATTTAAAATGGACTCCTGGCTGCCTGTTTCAGGTGCATATGTGTTGTATGCAACTTACACACACCTAGCACCAGTAAGCCAAATATATGGTAGATGAAAAATTCTACTATAATTGTTATGAATCTTACTGGCACTGATATACTACACATGCTGACATTTTATTGTGTTTAAAAAAAAAGTAGCTTGTGCTAGTATCAATTACCTATGAGGGCTTGCCTTAATCAAGTCGACTAACCAAAACACCACCATGGGTGGCCAAAAGTGTTTAATGGCTGGTGGGTCTTGACCCAAATGCAAATCATGAGATGTTCTGCCTGGTCCACAAAGAGCAACATTTAACACCAGAACATGAATCTACTGGGACTTCTTAACTGCTTGTGTAGATAATGAATTGACTACCAGGAGACACACCATCACAGCTTGTCATTTGTGTGTGTGCAGCTGATGAGACGGGCAGTGACGAGGATTTCACGGTGGAGGATGACGACGACAGTGACTACGGTCGCTCCAAGAAGAGGACCAAGAAGGTGATCACCAGCAGACGGGGACGGCCGGAGAAGAAGGAGAAGAAGTCCCCCAAACCCCGACTAAAGGCTACTGGTAAGAAACCACCATTATGGTGATTATTTCAGGCCATCAGATTCAGATTATATGTACTGAAGACGATGAAAGGGGAAAGTCTCCAGCTTCTAAGGCTGTAATCTGACCCTGTTTTAAGGATTCGAACTTCAGGGTTGATTTACCAAAGGACCATCAAACATTCACATTTTTAATTAATTTAATAAAAAACGAACAATCGGACCATCGAACGTACTGTATCTAACCAGCTACTTTGTTCAAAAATGCGCTATTTTACCCATAAAACACTTGCAAGTTGTGTTTAAGCTATTACTTTTTCTCTTTTAAAAATGGGGTTCAATTCGAGGGGTTCAATTCTTTTTTGGAAAATCGTTGCCATTAAATAAGCAAGCTTTCGTGTCAAGCATGCATGCAAAGGCAGGAGGTAAACAAACACATCCAGTCAGCGCGCACTGCTATGACGCGGCACACGAACAGACCAGCAGTGTTTCTCAACCAGTAGTCCGCAGACCTGACCAGCGCCGCATGCATGCGAATCTGCGATCCTTGCATGCAACAGACATTCACTCGTCCCCGACACAGACACACACCGGTCCTCTCACATTTGGAAAACATTGACGCTTATAATGAACAAGCGATTAAAACATTTTTGGAGGAAAAACGTTGTCGATTTTCGAGTCGATTTTCGATTTTTTTCACATCCCTAATTCTGAATAGGCCCATCACATTCTGATAATTTTTCGTGTAAAAAGAAAAAAACACCTGAACCCATTAATTTAGAACTTCGATTGCCAACATAACGAACGGAGGTTCGAACCTCCGATTGTTTGCTTACAGCCCTCAGCTTCATGATGTACTATTTATAAATCTGAACAGAAAATGTGAATTTATAAACTCAAATTAAAAAGGATTGTATATGATGTGGTTTACAAATTCAGGTCAGGGACCCCAAGATTTTCTTTTTTTTTTTTTTACTTCTGACCTCACAGTTTGTGATGAGTGCAATCTCCAATTCACCCTTTGTCAAGTCCCGCCCTTTGTCCTGCCCCTCTCCACACCCATTGGTTGCTGTGTCTTGGAGGGACATTCAGTGGGACATTCCATCCACTGCCATGTTAATTTAGTTGCTTCATATTGTTATTCTGTGTGCTCAATTCTAATTTCAAACTTTGTTTCAGTCAATTGGAGCTGCTCAGTGGCAGCATAGTGAATCAGCATATTTTTAAATGTTTTTATTTCTCCAAAAAATATGTTTTAGCTCATTCAACATAAAAAAGGCGGGACAAGGCAGATAGAGCCTGCTGGTTGGTCAGTCAGGGACCAACCAGGAGGCTAACAAAGGGGGAATTTCACCGCATGGTTGGATCATATTGATAAGATTAATCCGTTTCAGTACAAATGTATTAATTTTTTATTGTAGCATTTGTATAGCACCTTTCTCCAAGGCAATTAACAAAGTAGATTACATTCACACACCGGGCGGTGGAGGAAACTATGCAAAGCACCAAACTGCTCATCAGGAGTAGTTGGGTGTTCGGTGTTCAGGCTCAAGGACAATTGGACAAGCAGCCAGGAGGCCATTCTACCCTCTGAACCACAGCAGGAACATATGTACTCGTTTTAGTGGGCCGTAGACCAGGAGATAAAGCAGGGATCCCCAATACATATTGTATAAAATTGTGCAGCAGATTTTCACTGATTTCATAGGTGGTATTCATAGACTTGTTTGACAGCACGGTCATCGTCTATGTTGGATTTGTGTTAATGTGTCACAACGCTCCTATACGTGGCCGTGTGTGTGGGTCTGTCTGTTTGTCTGTCTGTCTGTCTGTCTGTCTCCGTGTCCGTAGCCTGCACTCCTGCAGTAACCTTTTCTGACCACACATGTTAAGGGAGGGGCGCTGTTGCACACACACACACACACACACACACACACACACCACCGCTCAGTTCACACGAGTGTGATTTTTTTCTTTCAGACATTTAAACACTTAACCTCTACACCAAACCTTTTTGCCAAAAATAGCTGATCTAAAATGTTGAGAGCTTGTAGATCGGCTATTTTTGACTAAAGTTATCCCCAGAATTGGCGTGCGAGGGTTCAAGTTCTTCATTTAAAATAATTATCCTATCACACAAAGATTTTGGCGGCCCCCCTGTAGTAACTCTGAGGACCCCCTGTTCAAGATCCCTGCCGTATACAATAAAAATTACCACGCTACAACTTCTTGGCATATATTTTCAAGAAGTCTTATATCGGTTGATGCCATTGAATCACTTGTTTGGAAGGAAGCCAATGTTCTCGTTTTCATTTCAATCTTCTGTTCTTGCGTCCGGAGACCCCTGTCCTTGAGACGCGCCGCCTCAGGAGACTTGGCTCAGATCTGAACCCATTTGATTTGGCGTTAGCAATCATACATTATGAAAATCAACTTGAAGAGACTTGAAACTTGCTTGTGATGGGTAATCCAACACACATTTTTACTGTGCCATTTGCGGCTTGTCATTGACCAAGACACTGAACCGCTGACTTTTCCTGATGAGCAGGTTTCTGCCACTCATGGTTTTCTCTGCCATCTGTGCGTGTGAATGAAATGTACACACGTGCTGTAGAGATTTTTAGTACCTCGGAAGCAATGTGAACTAAATTGTATGTTTATGTATGATATTGGGCCAAAGATGTGAGTAGAGGTTAGGGTTTGGATTTATATGGGATTTTATGATTGCTGCATTTTTTTTGTCCTCTGTATTAAATTTACCCCTGAGAGCATTTTGGACCTATGGTCCATTTGTCTCAATTTGTTTACAGAATTAAATCAACTCTGAGGATCGTCTTCTTTATATACCGGTAGTTTGTTAATAGGGATGGGACGATAAGCGATATTATCGTTTATCGTGATAAAAAACACTCACGATAATCGTATCTTGGGAGATTTAATTTATCGCGATATATTATGCACTGGGATCAATTCACCTTTTATTTGCCGGTACCACTTAAACCCTCTATAATGGTCAAAGGTACTTGATACACTTTGATTCTATCAAATGTCTTTGCCAAAAAATAGCCAATCTACAATTTGCGACGCGTTGTGAGCTTGTAGATCTGCTATTTTTTGGCAAATGTTGCGCCCCAGGATAATGGATTTTCATTATTGTGTTACTATCGTAAATCGCAATTTCTTTGATCACAATCGTGATGTGACATTTTCATATGGTCCATATGGCATTCGTTAATAGTTGGTATGACTGGTTTAACTGTGTGTACCTGCCTCTTCTCCTCCAGTCACCCCCAGCCCGATGAAAGGCAAGGGCAAGGGGCGCCCCAGCACCAAGGCCCCAGAGAAGAGCTCACCCAAAGAGGAGGAAGAAGAGGAGCCTGAGAGTCCCCTGGAGGAAGAGGAGGAAGAGGAGGAGGTGGCAGCAGAGAAGAAGGCACCCTCTCCCGCACCCAAGAAAAAGAAGGAGGCACCCGCAGCAGCAGCAGCAGCAGCAGCAGCAGGGGCCGACAAAGGAGAGGAAGAGGAAGATGAGGAGGAGGAGGAGGAGGATGGGTCAGAAGAAGAAGCACCCTCTGGAGAAGACTAGACGAAGGCAGCGCACCGAAGCCCCCTCCATTCTCTCAAATCTGTCTTCTCAAGTTTTTTGGTTTCTTTTGTTGCTCTGCGTTTAGAGTTTTGGTATTTTGATTTAGTTTTTCCCTTTTCTTTTTTTTTTGTGGTGGCCTGGCCCAATGGTTTGGATTCTTATCCTGTTTTCGTTTTGTTTTGTTTTAGTTTTTATTGGCTACCCCAAAACCTTCTCTACCATGATAACGCAAGACAGTTGTGATGCACATAGGAACATTAACGCATACTATTATGTAAAGAGCTGTATCTTCCCTTTTACTGTATACTTTATCGCCAGCCCCCCCGCTACACCGTTGAGCTTTACCCACCCCTCCCGTTCTCCATTCAGCTGTGGTCTTATATCCTTTTAATCTTTATTTTTAATATTTTTTTCTTTTGAAGTGTACATTTCTGGGGGGAAAAAACGGTTTCTTTCTGATTAGCTTTGGCTTTTTTCTACGAACTTGGTGTTTGTGAGCATCCGTCCTGAACTGTCGCCTGGTGTGTGAGGAGGTCACTGACTCTACCACAGGTTTATGACGTGTATGTGCATGTTTCTTTCCTGGGATAATCGCTGATCTGACATGACTTTGGCTAGGGGAAAGCCAGCAAGCAGAACATGTGATTCCTGCCTGTTCGCTCATGTTAGATCTGCGATTACTGGGCTGGTGGACTCGCTCGGCGCTCCAGTTCTCACCAATCACAGCGCTGTATTTGCTGAGAAACATTACTCCGTTGGTTCAGCCACCGCTGACCAACCTACCAGAGAGCTGAACTGGCATTCACGAGTGAGGCTATGACATCTATTTTGCTCCGTCTCTCTGCCCTTCGCTTAGGTACTTTTGTGCTTTTAAACTTGCAAGGAGCATGTGTTAGCAGGATGTTATAGGGTCATTGTTTAAACTTCAACGGTTATATTAAGGCCGTCCTCGTTTCTTTTTTTTCCCCCTATCTCCTGCATCTATCAGAATTTATGCTCTATCTTTCGTATAGCTCTCTAATGGTTCTGTGGTGTACTTAGAGAAAGGAGACTAAAGTGGGTATTTTTATTTTATTTTTTTTGGACAGTGATTCAGACTGCTGCTTGTGCATTTGTATCGGTTTAAAAGTGTGTAATATAGATTGTTCCTGATAAGCCTGTAGAAGCTCTGGGAGGGGGCGGGGGGGGGGGGGGGGGTTACACTGAGTGTTTGTTACGTGCCAGACAGGTGCAACGACCGATATCGGGGGTGTGTTTGTGTTCTTGTTTCAATGTGTATGCTTGTGTGTGTGTGCGCGCGCGCTTAGTCTCTGGCATTTTCACTGCCTGAAAGTGCTCCCGTCAGCTGCTTCTGTGACTTAGGTTATATCGTATGTTGGGCTTTTAAAATAATTCGCACAATGCAATGTGAAGCGCCCCAAAAACGCATCGTTCCCTGCATGGCCAAAGCATCTTCTTAACCTTTCAACCCTTTGTGCCAGGCATCCCTAATGCTTGTTTCTTTTCTTTCTTTTTTTTTTTTCTTTTTTTTTTTTTTTTTGATTTTGTTTTTTGAAAATCAAGAAGAGATGGATTTTTTTTGAAGAGTCCAAAAATGAATGTTCTTTTCCCCTCCTGTTGTTCTAATTCTCTATTCAGATTTTTTTTGTAATGTTTGTTTTTTAAGAAAAGAAATAAAATGTATCTTGATTTTAAAAGAGAAAAGTCGACCCTATCTTATGTGTTCTGCTTGCTGCTGGTTTGACGGTGGAGACCAGACTAGCCAACCCTCTTCATGTACTCCTCCATCCATTCTTTAGTTTCTTTCTTTATTCACCCTTCTTTTGTGTTGCCCAAGACAGAGCAAACAGTTCTCACACAACCCTTACCATCTGGAGATGGCTAGAGCAGTTTCTCCATTTGGGCTTTGGTCCCTTCCAGGGCACTGGCCACTGTTGGCATCCATATTTGGCCTTTTCTCCCGTTTTCTTTTATTTCCCAGAACTCCTTAGATGTTAGAACAGACAGATATCCTGTAGAGGTGAGCTATTTCACAGCCACACGTTTTGAAATTCAGAACTATATGCTTTGAGAAATGACCCAACATTGTAACTCGGCGGGCAGCTCAATCTCTCCAGAGGTCACCTCTAGGTGTTCATTTGTCTATTTATTAATGCCTTAATTTTCATTGGGTTGCATTTCAAATGGGGAAGGGAGCAGGGGGCCGTATCACCTGTGGTAATCACTAGAGGGGAGAGGCTTGAAAATGTCTTGTCCTATCGTTTTAGGTCTTGGCGAATTTCACTTGAAGCCTCGTTTATTCTTTAGTCGTACGACCATCGTGTGCCAAAAATAGTTTGCCTACAACCTTGTAAATAAGCTATTCTCTGCACACAACGCTACCGTATGACGGAGCATAAATTAGACTAGTGGTGGAACAAGTGGCGTGATGAGGATCAGGAGACCATCCAAAGCCATAAATGATCTCAATACTAGTGACTCAGAGGTCAAGCAACAGCTCTTGTGAGATTCGTTTTGTAAGGAATGGGGATTAATGTCAAAACGAGAAAAAAGATAAAACCTGCCATTGTGATCTTGGAAACTTGCATTCATCCTATGTATTTGTCAGGAGTAAATATTCATTTTCCAAGTGCAAATTGAGTAGTGTCCTCGAACTTTTCCGGATGCGCTCAAAGCTAGTTTTTGGTCCAAAGCACATTGGTTTGATCGTTGACTTCCTTCAGTGGATCAGTGTGCTTTTCTTACTACGCACAACACCCCAAATCAACACTGAATCCATAAATGTGTTTTTAAGAAAATTGGATCAGAATAAAAAAGGGGTTATTATACAAATGCAACGCTCGATTAACTCTTTTGGCAATTAGAGGAGTGTTGTGTAATTTGGAACCTCACCCTTCTAAGGGCCTAATTGTAGATGTATCTGCAGAGAATGGGTTCCTATTCATTGTCCCATAGGTAACAGTTCATGAATACTCTTATCTCTCATTCATTCAACAGTTCTACTTTATTTTGATTTTTTTCTAAGTACTTTGAATTGTACTGGCAATGTAAATGTACGCAAACTTGTGATTCATACAGGTGACGACGTGGAGAAGCTTTTGTCAAGTAGTGTGGAAAAAGAAGGCTGAACTCTTTTGAAATATTTTGCATGTTGTGGAAAAAAGTGAGAAGCGGTGATGATGATGGCAATATTGTGGTCTTTGAAAACATTTACGACGATAATGATGTTTTGGTTTCCCAGCTTCTAATAAAGGCAACCTACTTTTTATAGAGATTTAACTCCTTGTTTTCTGATGTTGAGCTGTGTGTGTGTTTGCGTGACTGTGTGAGAGCGAGAAAAGATGAAAGATTGCCATGGCCCTCTATTGATACTCATCCAAGGTAGCGCTCCTTCTCAACCACACCGTGGAGCTGTTTGTAGCAAGTCAAATGTTCATGGAAATAATTGCAGACATTCACTTGAATTGCAGACTATTTTTGACACAGTTAGCCGTTCTGGAGTTTTAATTGTAAAACTAATCAATCATCAAAAGTAATCAACAAACTATATCCTACTATAAATCTGGTGAAACATGGGCCAAACTGTAAAATAATATAAGGGGCAGAAATAGTGAAAATAGTAAGCTCATAACGCGTCGCAACAGTTTTGTGAGCTTGTAGATCTGCTATTTTCGCAATGTCTATCTGTGAGTCAAACTAAATGTAATGCCTCAACTCAGGGTGGGGGGTCCCCAGTTCAAATATGATTATTTTGGGGGTTGAGAACCATTGCTTATAGCAGGGATGTCCAAAGTGCGGCCCGATGCCGATGACAAATTTAATGCGGCTTGCGGCTTCATCCCTAAATTGTATTGTAAATGGCACGCCAGCACAGTCAAACAAGAATATTTTCCCAAAGTAGACTATAATTTGTCAGGAGTCCTTGTTCCCTGTTGTCTCATTCTGAAGGGGTCGAATAAAGGCTATATTATTGTATTTAATGTGAAATAAGCCAGAGTTATTTATGTTTGGTTCAGAGCAAAATGACCATCGATATTAAATATTGATGATGATAAAATTGTTTAAATGCGATGCATTATATATGTGACTTTGTTATGGTCCGACCAAAAGTACATTATGTCAGGAGATAGTCTTGGCCCTTGGGTGTTTTAACATTTTCCAATGTGGCCCCCTTTGAAAAACTTTGGACACCCCAGGCTTATAGGCTATTGTGGGACATACTCCACACACGGAACATACAGCTTCCTGGAAATACTCCTCATGTATTCATCACCATCTGCTTTCTTTGAATTTCAGACAGCCAATGCCACAAAGATAATGACATCTTCTCCTGTACGAGCTTCAGGTTACCTATTCAATTTCTTGCCAGTTTGGTTGGACCAGATTCCTTCCATGGTTACCACGGCACCACCACTCCCACCAGAGCTCCTCCTGTTTGGAAGATCTCCGGTCTGAAGCTTTGAGATACTGCAACTAATGCAATTTACAAACAGGTGAGACACTTTCTACAGTACACAAGCCTGCTGTATCAGGCGACCCCCAAGGGTTAATGATGCTCCACGGCAAGCACCCCTACCGAAACCTACAGCCAGTTGTAAACTGTAGTAGACAGTCTGTCTCTGTGGGCCATGCATGGCACGGTGTGGCAGATATACTTGAAAAAGACTATTTGCTTTTCATGATTCTATTTTTGCAGTTGGCTCAGCACCAAGAAAATGACAAATGAGGATGTGCGTCCTTTTGTCTTTGCATCTGATCTGGACGTATGTCTGCTGTAGGGAGTCGGGACCATCCACTTCTGCAACAGAAGTGGGGCAGAGGCTCTGTTGCTGCAGGCTAGGAGAAACGCTAGGCCTATATGACAATGGTTCTTGGTAAGGCATAACTCTATTACGGGATAAACAGTTTCTGCTAAGCAGGAATGAGAAAGCAGACTGACAAAATGTATTGATTGTTGGTCAATGTTAAATGCCAGCTAAGCCCTGTTTTGGCTCTCTTAGGGATATTAGGGGGGGTATATATATTCTAGGGTCTGTGTGACTGTGAACATAAACTTTGGTATTAGGCAGGAGTATTAAGTACAATTCTCTCATCTGTCTCCCTACCAGCTCTAGCTCCAGTTCTGGGGTTGATCTTCATGCCGATGAGCCAGCGCAACAATGATTCATGGCATGGACGATTTATCCCACGTGGCGCGCCAGTCATTTATCTGGGTCCTGTGCGGGGGTCTTTCTGGCCCTGCAGGTCATGCCTAGCTAGACTGCCCTGCTGTCCCTGCGATGCCACAGCTGGCTGGAGGCAGGGAATGGTTGTCTGCTGGACTTCTGTGGACAGGTGAAGCAGTGTGGCTATAACTCATACACTATTCATCAGAAATGATAAAGCAGACTGGCAGAATGTATTGATTGTTGATTAATGTTAAGTGTCAGCTAAGCCCTGTATTGGCTCTCTTAGGGCTGTTTGACACTTCTGGTGGCCCTATTGTAAGACCTTTTCCCTGGAGAAGAGCAGAGCCGGAGAGCTTTCTCAGTCTATTGCCTCTGTGGTGTTTTGGGTTGTATTATAGAATTCACACCTCCCAGATTTAGTAAAAGCCTGAGGGATCTGACTGAGATGTGAAATATTGCCTCTTATGGGTCCTGGGAGTTCTCTCTCTCTGTGTTGAATGGATTTTTATGACAAGGCTGTACGTAAAAATAACAATTAACACTCTTAATATAACTCTGAGAGTGAACTGTCTGACTTTGTTACACACACGGTACACAATACAGTATAATTAATCCTTAATCGCTTAAACTCAAATGATGGGACACCACAGTTATTGTCGATATTCATATCCGTCAATCGCATGTGAAAAATAACTGTTTATTTGATATAAATGATGTAGATGCCATAGATTATTAGCAAATGATCTTAACAAAAGCTATGGAAAATAGTATTTAGTCAGTCACCATGATAATGAGCACCCAGGGGGAGTGACTCTGACTGAGGTAGCCTCTCCCACTGCTTCCAGCGAGCCTCGGGTGTGCCTGTTGCTGGAGTGATGGAAGCAACACATACCTCCTCCTGGACTCCCACAGAGGGATGTGCTTTGACATGGCTATAATTGACAGTGCCTACCTGCTCTCCCAGGTGAGGTAATCAGAGTGAAAATGCTAATTTGGCAACCATATCGTACTTAGTAACTGAATCACAAAGGTATGCATCTGGTGGACACAGTTGTAGACAGAGGAGGATTACATCTCCTCACTGGCCTGGGAACGCCTCGGGATACCCCTGGAGGAAGTGAACAACGTTGCTCAGGAGAGGGAAGACTGGAAATCTCTGTTGGAACTGCTACCCCCCGTGACCCGGTTCCGCGGTTGAAGATGGATGGATGGATGGAGAGACCATTTGCACAGCAGCTGTTTTGACACAATTGAAGGTGGACTGGACTATAAGCACACTGAATATTTCCCAGTAAACTAAAATGTACTTATACACAAACAGACAGACAGATTCATTCAAATAGTTTGACTAAATAAACATGTATTGTGTTTTTTTTTCTTTTCTTTTTTTTTTCTTTCAACTGCAGGTGTTTCCTGCTGTATCTCTGGGCTCCATAGTGCAGCAGACAGGCAGTACATGGCCACAGCCCGGCATGCTCAGCCTCCTGGCTCTGCTCTGCTCTACTCTGCACCACCGGCTTCATCTACAGTGGTACTCTTTACTTACTGTAAGTAAAGGTATCAATACCACAATGTAGAAATACTCCATTACAAGTAAAAGTCAGGAATTTGAACCTTGACTTGAGTAAGAGTACAAACGTATTGGTTTAAATCAAAGTAGTCATTATGCAGAATGTGCCTTTTCAAGTTCTCAAATGTATAAAAACCTTGAAAATGGAAGATCTACAAGTTCATAATGCATCGCTTGTAGATCGGCTATTTCCGAATGGCCGAAATGTATATACTGTATGGCTGAAGTAGTTAATGTGTGTATTGTAATAATAATCAAAATCTACAAAGTAACAAGTAACTAAACTTATCAAATAATTGTAGTGGAGTGAAAGTACAATATTTGCCTCTGAGATGTTGTGGAGTAGAAGTAAAAGTATTGGAAATTGCTTGGAAATACTCAAGTAAAGTACAAATGCCTCAAAATTGTACTTAAGTACAGTACTTAGTAAATATACTTAGTTACTTTCCACCACTGGTGTTGTCTGACCTCCACAATCTTCTGAAAGGTAGAGAAACCCTGTGATAAAGTATCTGTATCTGCCATGGAGGACGTATGCCTAAAGTGGTTGGATAGATGACTTATTAACCCTGCTCATGACAAATAACCTATAGGGGCAGGGGATGTAGAATTACTCAAAGCACATTAGTAGAATGTCAGTACAATCTGTGTAATGCTGTCATTGTACACCGCTAGTAATAATGTAATGTACTAGCTGTGTTGTTGCTGCTTGACAGTACATTGTCATGGCCAGTAATGAGATGTTTATGTATCCAGGAGTACCCACAGATTCTATGCTCAGTATGAATATGTTTATTTAGTTCCCCTGTGTGTGTGTGTGTGTGTGTGTGTGTGTGTGTGTGTGTGTGTGTGTGTGTGTGTGTGTGTGTGTGTGTGTGTGTGTGTGTGTGTGTGTGTGTGTGTGTGTGTGTGTGTGTGTGTGTGTGTGTGTGTGGAGGGGGTCTATGCGGTGTGTGTGTGTGTGTGTGTGTGAGCAATACCATGCTGTGTACAGTTGCTAAGAAACCACACTGAGGTTTTCACTCTCCTCCTGTGGTGCATTGTGCTGCAATCTTCACATCCCTATGCTCTGCTTGGCTTTCGAGGCCGTCTGCTCCATAGTGACATACAACATCAACCAAATAATTCTATGAGACCACACAAAATAATGACATTTTCTTTTGTTCTTTTTTAACAAATACCTCTTTAGCCCATCTGCCCCAAATCCACTGACTGTTAGCTGTCAGCTAACATGTAACTTCTAAATCTAAACCCTACCCACATCCCACGCCCTGTCCAACTATAGTGCTCCATTCCGTAGGTTCCTGTCAACATATTGACTTGTCAAACCTCTGCATTGTCAGTGAGATTTTATTATCTATAATTATCCAATGGGTGTATACTGTATACTATCATCAAGGGAACTTATATATCACACTGATGTTATTCCTTCAGTGGAGGCTAAATATGTGTTGTTAGCTGGTATCTAATAATAATAATAATAATTATTATCATTTTCATTGTCATGTTCTTTTGAAATACCAGCCAAATTGCCAATGCCATGTTCTTTTTCACTGTTGGTAACAGTGTAAACTAGATTTTCTTTTTATTTTCTGGTTGAACCACCAGAGGTCTCCTTTGCACCACATCAAGTTATCACCATAGGAGCGCTACAGTCAAGAGACATTTATAAAGTAGGCCTACTTTTTTTAAAGAAAAAGGTTAATCATAAAGTGTTTCATGAATCAATGACTTTAGTTTGACTTACTTGTGCCTGAATAAACATGCATGTGCACTCACTGCACTGTCTGTGTGACAAAAGTGAGGTTTGTCTTGCCAAAGGAAAGAGTGCAACTTGCTCACCTTGACACCTGTCTTTGCCAATAAGACTGGTGTAATTATGGATGGATTAATGGATTAAGAACATTTTAATTACCTAATTGAGTCAATTGCAATTAATTATCATCTTAAATATAGAAAGACTTATAAGCAGGCCTAGAATGTTGTCGTTTTAGGGGCAAATGTAGACTATCTGCAGTGAAAAATATCTCAGCCCTGCACAAATCAAACTTACAGTAATGCATGGTTCATCAACCCCTGGGCTTGTGATGGACATTTTCCTCAAAATATATATTTGCCACAGACATACAAAAGGAGTGGTCAATAATATTACCATGAATAAAATACTAAATGTATACTAGTCCAGTAGACATGATGGAGAACATGTGCTGTGTTTTAAAGAGGGAGAGTGGTTAGTCCTCATCCCTTTAATTTATTTTTAAGATAGTATGTAAGAAAGCTGAGAGGGAAGGCGTAGATGGAGCAATTTATAACCTATTTTCAAAAATTGCTTTAAAAGTCAAGGTGAGGAGAGACCCCCACCAAAAGTCATAAAGGTTATTCTGGCTGCTTCAAAAGTGCAATATATGAACTTAGAATGTTTTTAACTGGCTGACATACTGTTCTGCGAGGTCCTAAAATAGATGACCCCCCAGAAAGGGGGCTGGGGTCAGGAAAATCTGACACCCATCATTTTCTGACAGTTTGGTCCCTATAAAAGCCAAAGCAGTAAAAAAAAAAATACATTTTAGCAAAGAAATCCTTAGAAGTACAATTCTTATCACACTAGGTAATAACTCCGAAGCCCCTGTGGAAGACCCCTGGTATTTGTTACTCCTTTTCTTTTTCTTTTTTTTTCAGAAAAAAACTTTTATGCTTCAATTATGATCTAATATGACATTGTTCGGGAGCAGGAGCAGAGCGAGTACTGAGATAGGCTCAGGGGTCCATCTGGGGGGTCCCAGGTGAGGGAAGACCCCAACCAAAAGTCAGAAAGCTTATTCTGGCTGCTTCAAAAGTGTAATAAATGAACTCAGAATGTTTTAAAACCTACAAAACAACCCTAATATTAAGAAAATTGGCTGGCGTACTGTTCTGGGAGGTCCCAAACTAAATGACCCCCAGAAAGGGGGTGGGGGTCCGGAAAAGTTGACACCCATCATTTTCTCATAGTTTGGACTCTATAGAACCAGGATCAGCACAAAAAAAAAAATGTTTAGCACAAAAATCCTACGGAAGTACACATCGACATCGTACCACACTAGTAAGACATGAATAGGTGAGAATCTCAACAAAAGACACCATTGTCTACAAGAAAGAGACACTGGTGTCTACATATTGACAAGAAAGAGACAGAGGAGAAAGTGGTACAGTCAGCTGGGGCCACTGTGGCCTCAGGGCATGCCATTTTTTGGAGGGGCAAAAGGCCAAACTGAGGGGCAACGACAGCCATGGCCTTCATGGCCTCCCTGAAATTCCTGCCCTGCTTATAAGACTGATTCGTGTTCATGTGCAAGTGATGCACATGAGGCAAGAGCCACAAGTTTCCGGGTCAGGGACTTTGAGAATGGGGGACTTTTTCAGGGGACCGTAAAAAATCACCCTAGTGTGAAGTGAGCGGTGCTATTTATGATTTAATTTCATTAACCCTGTGACCATGGTACATACGGACAAAAAAAATGTGGTAAGCCTACTGATTGTGTCTAGTCACTAGACCAATCCGTGTGACTGGAGCTAATCTTGCAAACCAGACTAGAGGTTTGCGAGATTAGCTCCAGACGCACAGACAGACTCATCATTGCTAGACTCCTGCAGAGCCACTCCGTAAAAACAAAAATCTTTCCACCCTAAATGGTTGGGGATTTGCAAGTTTATTTGGATGAGTCAGGAAAATAATGAGCATTGCGATAGTTCAGGCAGGCACGGCAATCAGCCGGTCTTAAAGCCCAAACCACACCAATGCAACTAGTCGCAACTCCTTGCAACAAAACAGCTTTATGGTGCACTCCACACCAATGCAACTCCTTAACTGCTATTGGGGATAAGAGTAGTTGCATGCGACCGTTTGGTTGCATGGCGAATCATTAGTGTGTTTCCCCACCTCCCCACTCCCCAGCCTCCTCCTGGGCCAATTCCATCCAAGTTATAGACCTATGATTCTATGGATTGTATGATGTCATATCTGTGTATCTATCTTAATTTATGCCATTGAAGGCCTCAGTGTTTAAATGTATGACTCTGTGGATTGCATGATGTTATCTGTGTATCTTAATTTATGCCATTGAATGGTTCATATTATGTTCATGTAATACATTTACGAATGAATATTTTTAGAATCAAAACGTCATCATCATTAAAGTGGCCAAATGTAGTTCTAGGCTATATAAAAACGGCATAGGCCTATCCACCCAAAACAAAAGCATGGGCTCAGTAAGTCTCGAGTCTCACACTGTATGCGTTTCCATGAAAATATCAATCTAGCAATGTGATATGACTTCTCTGTAGAATAACAATACCTACATGGCATCTGGTTCAATGGTCTGTGCTTCCTTTCCATAAACACATGGAAAACAGAATTTATCGAGCGGAAACCAATGAGAGTCCTCATTTTAGGGCGAGCCTCCATGTGTTCAACCAATCAGAGACGCAGAATTGGATCCGTGCCTCCGAGTGTACAGCAGCTGTGTCAAGAGAGCCACAGCTCGCCACAGTGCAGGGAATGCATTGATTTCGCTTTCAAACTAAAAGCCTTATTTCAATACAAAAATAAACAAATATATAAGAAAATGTTTGTTTCTTGGCGTGTGCAACACATACATTTTTCAATAGATAGGTTTCTACACATAGGCTATAGACCTACCTTATCCTCTAATTCTCTCTAACTCAATGTCTTTGTTTTAAAACAAGTGCAATAGTAGGCCTACTGTATTTTATTTGTCTGTCATTTAATGTTGTATGGATTGAGTACAACGGAACCCTTTAAACAAGAAGCCAGCGAGCTTTCTTATGGTCTATATCCTTTTAGTTTATACTGGGGGAAACGTTTCCTGATTGGATCTACATTGGTTTTGCATCAAGTTTGTTACTACTCAATTACTTTGTAATAACGCGGGTGTTACTTTGAAGTCCGCTAACGGATCTGTGGTGTTCATTCTCGCCCTGCTGACACGACGCTGGAGTGTACAGCAATGCAGTCATGTGATGATGGTCTCGGAAAAAAGAATGCCAACATGGATCCGTGGCAAGGACGGGATCTTTTTCTGCAACAATAATACGACGGAGAAAAACTTAATCGACGGATCATTTCACTCGCTTTTGGCGTATTTCATAGTTACAGACGGTAGGTGATCAAGATGCGATGTAATTCGCTCCTTTTGTATTGATGTGTGGAAATTCGATTATTTTTAGAATTGTGACCCAGTCGAACTTGAGACTCGCGAATTCCCGTGTTAGCAGTAGTGTTCAGGTGCCTTGCCATTGGTCTTGGTTGTAATCACTTGTGTAGTTTGCTTTGGCAGCAGCAGGCTACTCAACTTCCCCCCCGTGCTTTAGCTTTGCTCACCATATGGGCATGGGCGCGTCACGAGGCCCGTGTTTACCAAACGTGTTGTTCATGCAGACAGTAAAGTATCTGGCCTGCGCGGCGGCTGGCTGCTGCTGCTGCTGCTGCAACATGTGCTTGATGTCCAGACAGTGAATGACGCAAGGAAGAAAGAATCTTAATCGTTATCATGCATCACATCCCTTCTGTTTTGTTCTGTGTGCCTTATAGCAGTACGCGATCCTCCTTCAGTACCACGTGAGGGTGGGATGGGGGTTTGTTTTGTGGGGGTAAACTATTAAAGCTCTTTACTTGACTAATGGTGATAATAGCACATTGTTGCTTTTTGCAGATTCATTGATTCCTGTGTAACTGCTTCCCCTGGCTTCCTCTCCTCTGCATCTGGTGCGGATCAATGGTGTCTATCAGCAGCCGAACGCTGATCTCGGAAAATGACTTGTTTAGGGAAAGCAGCAGTCTATTCTCCCCGGGCCCTGGGGAGGGAGCGAGCAGCGAGGGTGGCAGTTCAGGCTCCTGTTACAGCCCCGAGGCAGGGGAGCTGGGGGCTATGCTGAGCTCCAGCCCCGGGGAAGAAGATGAGGAGGAGGAAGATGAGGCTGACTACGAAGGGGCTCCTCTGCAAATATTCCTGGGATTAGTCGAAGAAGAGGAATGCAAAGCTATGAGCCAGGACCCCCGGCTACCAGAATTCCCCCTCCGCCTGCCGTCCCCGTTCTCCCCAACGCTGGAGGACATCGAGGAGTTCCTGAGGGAAAAGATGGAGGTGGTCAGAGAGGGACCACGAGCCATCAAAGAAGAAGAGAGCCCTCCCTCCCCGGGCAGTGCTGTTGAATCGCCCTCCTCTGAGCCCCTATCCTCATCCTCGGTGACACAAAGTGAACCAGGGACTAGTGCCTCGCAGTGTTCCTCCACTCCACACAGCCCTAAGAACCAGGAACACAGTCCCGGCCAGGCCGAACCACCCCCCTCTTCCCAGGTGACTGCCACACCTGTGTCCTCAACCACCACAGGGCCATCGGTGCTCCTGAGCACTCCACTGGTCCTCCAGCTCCAGCCCCTACCTCTGGCTCGGCCTCACGCCCCAACAAGCTCTCCTCCAGGGGCCCCCAATGGCCTACGGCTGGCCCATCTGGTTGTTGGGCTCCAGGGTACGACGGGGCAAAACTTCACTCTGTTGGCCTCACAGCTGCCCACTGCCGCTACCACTCTCGTGCCACTGAACTGCGGGGAACCCGGGGGAGGTGATCAGAAGTATGTGAAGATCGCCCCGCTCCCCATCACCATGAGGACTTTGGAGATCACAAGGATTGCGGGGGTTGGGGCCCCAGGTGACAGTCTGCTGAAAGCAGTGGCCCCCCGTGTGTCCAGAGCGGCCCCGACAGAGACTCTCAGGGTGCATAAATGTTCCCATCCGGGCTGCGAGAAGATGTACACCAAGAGCAGCCACTTGAAGGCCCACTTCCGCCGACATACAGGAGAAAAGCCCTACACATGCAGCTGGCCTGACTGCGGTTGGAGGTATGTGCTGCTAATCGATAGCAAAAAATACATAGCTATAAAAAAGTTGTATTACATTTTTGAGCTGGATTGAAATGTCAAGATGTATGTTCTTCTGTCGACAGGTTCTCCCGATCCGACGAGCTGTCTCGTCATCGGCGCTCACACTCTGGCATCAAGCCGTACGAATGCTCGCTGTGCGAGAAGAAGTTTGCCCGCAGCGACCATTTGTCCAAGCACACCAAAGTGCACCGTAGCTCCAGGCCTAACAGGATCATCCGAGCCACTGTCTGACCCCCCGGAGCTGCCCTAAGCCCCGGCTCAGCGTCCAGGACCCGTGTCAGCCGAGCCAGGGGAGTCTGTGTCTCCCCCAGGACTCTGGGCCTCCATGAGGCCAACTGTTGGCTGAACAAGTGGCTGTTCCCCTTCGTGCAGTTTTTCCTGTCTGTATTCTCCCTTCATTCAGCCCTATTTCTCTCCTCTCCGACCTCCTCTCTTCTCACTGTTCTTTCAGAGCAGATGTGTACTTGTCTTAGTGCTACAGTCTAGCTAACAGCCACCTCAGGAAAAAAATAAGAAAAAAAGGTTGCTTAAGTGAAATCAGGTTCCTGGCTTTTTAACAGGCAGGAAGGTATATCTGCCCCAGCCCACACATGCACACACAGTGGCTAACCTGAGCAAATGACAAACACATTGAGAGGCACCAGTCTTATAAGCAGAGAGACCAGTCTTTTTTTTTTTTTTTTTTACACTATGCTTCCACTTGTGATTGAGTTGCTCAAAACGTTGTATTTGTATTCCAGTTTTCCTAACAAAATAACAAAAGTGCTGTTGTAAACAGGAAGTGAAACCAGTGGCGAGAACTATACAAGCTTGCCTATTCCCTTTCCCATCTTTCTCAAAGCCAAACTTAAGGCACTGGGTGCATAAAATGTCTCAGAAAAAGAAATAATTGCTGCTAATTAAGAATTTTCTGGACATTTCATTTAAAGATATATAATAATCATGGTGCTCTGACCAACTAAGTGCAGAAGTATCAAGTAGCAGATGTAACAGGTAGCGATAGCCTACCTAGTTGGTCTCTCTTGAGATAGCCTTGTGGCTGGCTCTCTCCCACTCCATTTTACTCTAACAGCCATGCCAGGCAGGTGCTTAAGCTAGTTTAATAGCACAATTAATTAATGCAGCAGATAACGGTATTGATAAATACAACAATTTACATTGAAGGTTGTTGATACAGAACAACCATTTCCTACATTGATTTGAATCAACACATTTGATTTGAAACCAACTTAGATACACCTTGTAGTATATTGATAAAGTAGCAAATATAATACAGCAATATCTTTTTTTGCATGATTGTTGCACAAAGTAAATTTGTGTTTGTTAAAACTTCAGTAAGTCATATTCATCCAATGTATCCTAATCACACAAGGACTGCTGTGGATTGAGTTCGACATGGCTGAGTTTGATGGCTATCCATAGAATGAGGATAGTTTTAAAGCACTAGAACTTATCATTGTTACTATTACTATTTGTGCCCTTGGATGGAATGCAGGGGCTTGGGGAAAACTGAAATTGGAAGTACAATGCTACGATTTCTCTCGATGAGACTAAACGTATACTTTAATAGATAGTTTATAATTTGGTCAGTTGAGAATATATTTCAAACTTCCAGATGCTTTATGCATAAAACCCAAGCCTTAGTCTAACCCTTGCCATATGTGTTGTCCAATCTTAATCTACCCTGTATGCCTTCTCTCTATTCCAGCACCCCTGTGATCTTGATTGATGCCTTTGCATAAGCTACAAAACCTCACTTGGTCCTACTTTAGTATTGTTATCATGTGACTGCTCTTATTGAACTGTGATTTCGTCTGGGTTTGCCAAACCAGAAATCCTTGTTCTGGTCCTCTGAGAGTGCGAAAATGACACTCTTGTATCGCGACCTACAAATTATAAGCTCTTTGTTCTGTCTTTGAAACCATGTGCAGCCGACTTATGTGGCCTAGCGACTACTCTGTATATGATTTTATACTTTAGCTTTACAGTGCAAAGTGATGTGAAATGTTGCTTATTCTGATTTACAGTAATGGAATTACTGTAACCCCTTTTTTTCTGCGGGTTAGGGCAGCAAGTAATAATTTAAACCTGAAAGGGCAGCTAAACTCTACTCAAACACATGTATTAGCCTACTCAATATACTGTATGTACGGAACCTAATGGACAATATTACATTTACAGAGCTTGTAGCCTTTAAATATGTTTTTTTCCCTTCTCAATCAGTGCATTAAGCTATTTAGTGATTTTATCAGTGAGGTTTTTGGTTCATCGTGAGTTTGATTGTAGCGTGATCAATCCATGGAATGTCGCTGAGTGATTACAATCTGGTTTGATGCCAGACCGTGTCCCCCACTCAAACGTTCACCCACCATTAAGCTGAGGCTGCTGGTCTCAAGTGCACTTGTGTTAAGCATGCAGAGGGAAAGTGGAAGATGTATGATGATGTACTGTATGACATTTCTGCTAAATGTCTTGGATCCTTGAAAGGCAGATTGCATTCTACAAATAACGTTAAATCATGCTAGTTACCACTTTATTCATGTTTGATCTGAAACATTTTATCTTAAAACGTGGTGCTCGTAAACTGGTGCTTTGTGGGCATGGTTTAACCACTTAGAGTTGACCCTATATATTTGTTATACGTCGAATAGCAAAAATCTTCAAACTCACAATGTGTTGCGACACATTGTAGATCAGCTATTTTCGCTGAATGTTTGCCTACATGGCCAGAATAGATGTTAGGGTTCGTGTGGTTAAATAGACTGTAACCAGAACGCTCGCCCCAAAACCTACTCGCCCCCAGCAGCAGAACACACGCCCCGCATGGCACGAAACACTCACCCCGGTTAGATTCTGGTGGCCAGAAATACGTGACTGTTTCCGAGGTTGCAGGATTTGACCCGGGGCGAGTAGGGGGCGAGCGTTCTTGTATTCAAATAGACTAAGACTATGTAACAAACAAAAAGCTTAAATGACAGGATTCTATCCCTTGAACCAGCAGGTGCATGTACTCACTGCTAGAGACGATATTCCACTGGCGAACTCACCCTCGGGTGAGCAAAATCAGTGGTTTCAGACGAATACGAAGTACAGCACTTCTGCATGTAACAATGCACATTCATATACATAGTAATCATTCTCATATCCTCATCGCATACCATTTATAGATAATACATGAGGTTTCATTTGTTTTAAACATGCCTAGTAATGCAGAAACACATTTAGGCAGTCAGACTTGTTTATCTGTCTGAACCAGTGGTGTTTCTGTCTGAGTCTCCCCAGGCTGCTTCTACTGACCTACATCCTGACCTGTATTCCCTAATCATCCATTTCTCTCTGTCTGTCTCCCTCTGTCTCTCTCTCTCTACCTTTCCATCTCTATCTGTATATCTGCTGGAATACAGGTTGTATTTTTTGAATACCAGAAATGCTATTTTCTTATTTACAAAATAAAATGCAAGAATTCAAAAGGATTTTTGATATTTTGTTGTATCTCTTGAATTCAGTCTTTTAGGAGTGTACGGTCACTTGTGTGTGACAGAGTACAAATTAAGCCTCTAATGATAATAATTTCAAAGTCATTTTGTGTGCAGAAGAACCAAAATACACATGTATTGTCTACTATAGCCGTAGTGGAAACTAATAAAGAAAATGTATTTTAATGTAACTGGTAGTAAATCACTAACCGGAACATTGTTTCACCATTGAGATAATAAAAAACATATTTTCTGCAGCACCGAAACAATGGCAGGGATTACAGAGTAGTGTGTGTGGCTGGCTGGATAACTAAGAACATTTCCTATAGGTTTTCCTTGAGCATCAGGCATCAAGTGCCAGCATGTTTTTAACACTGATTTCAGTGATGTCAGTGGGCAATTCTTGGAAAGGGAAAGAGAAAGCGAGAGAGGAAACAGAGGGAAATACAGTCTTCTATGTAGAAGCTTCCCACTCTTTAGTCTGGAATGTCTGGCTGCTGGTGCTTTGCAGTCCTGTTTGGCAGGGTGGGTGTGTCTAGAGAGGAAGCTGGGGCATGTTTCAAACTGAAAGTTGAGTTCCTGCCTTTCATGCTCCTTTTGTGCTCGCTCGTTTTCAGCAGTCTGAGATGACACGCTTGGTTCAAGCAGCCTGGACGGCTTGTATTGTGACGTTTCTTGTTCCATACTGGTGAAAACTTTCTGGGACAGGGAGGTCCACATGTGAGGGAAGAAAGCAAGTGGTATCCTCTTTGGAACAAACTATGGCCAATTGGCCATACACTGTAACGTAATAAGAGTAGCTCACAACAATTGTGACCCAAGAGGTTACTATAGGTCAAAGAGTTATGGTGGCTTTAAAAACGAATAGGCCTATCAGTCATGTTATGCTGTAACATATAAAGTGATTAATTTCCTGATGTGAGTGTCAGTTGAATGTTTGGGCCACTAGATAATGAATGAGATGGATTTTAAGGATCCATTGAGTGTTAGACATGTGAATGCTCTTTGTATTACAATAGTGTTGCGATATAGTTTTATATAATATTTGTATAATATTGCACATTAGAAGGTGGAGAGCAATCACTTTTTACACAAGAGACCAATAATGAATAATGTTGTATGTGTAATCCAAAGATCTTTAAGTGGTTTTTAGTGTAGTAGTCCATTTTCTTTCTCAACATTGGGTCAAGATCTAAAACTGGGTCGCAACCCAAGACCTTTTTATTTATTTGTTGAATATTATATTCAAACAAACCTATTGATATTGTCAATGAAAAATCCAGCTCCCAAGATGAAAACAGTTAACAAGCGGTAATGTGTATAGTCCAAACCAAGGTCAGGTCTAGGTCTACCATCTAGTCAATAGTCAGATAAAATCTAAGGGCAAAGAGGTCCAAATGAAGGCCCATTGCATCTTTGGGGATTCAACTGTTGTATGGTCACACCTAACTTAGAATCTGCCTCTGCATGTGGCCGTCTTTTGGCAATGGTTTTCAATGGGAACAGAGCTTTTGGTTGTGGAAGGTCATGCAAAGCCAAAACAAAAAGTGAATACCAATGCCAAAAGACGGCCATGCACATTTAATTAAAGTTAGGTGTGACTCTACTGTACCCTTACGACTAGTTTCATACTTGAAGTAAGGAACCACATATAAAGGTGAGCCTATATGTTTAATACAATTATGGATTACTTTTAATAGTTAAAACTGTCCATACAGTTTGAAATGTGTTTTAACTTGCTGAGTAGACAAAAGAAGAAACAATACAAACAACACGTTTTCTTCAAGTTATCAGGAGACATGCAATGTGTAGACAAGCTTTAAATAGGCCTAAGTATATCTCCATATAAGATTGCAGTCTTTCCTGTACATGGATGAGTATTGTATTGCTATTAAACAGTAAAGCTGAAACTGATATTGAGACTGAAAATCCATATTGGAGGCACCTTCCACTGCAGTGAGTCAGATAGCCAACAACTATCTATAAATAGATGCCCTATCTTCTGTAACTACAGTATATTAAGTGCTAAATATTCCCAATTCTATTTGGATAAATCTTAGTGGATACATGGCCAGCCACAGCGAATCTAAAAATAACAGTAAACCTACTCTAATAATAAAAGAGTGTGTAGTCTTTGTAGAGTGCATATAAGCAAATTATCATTTCAGGAGAAGCACATGGTCAGACATGGACATGTCTTTGTACTTGTACTTGTGTAATAATTTACACAAGGCTATATTAATGGCAATATTGCTCTCTATGAGGCACACCATTAACCCATTTTCTTGCAAAACAATATTATTGACAAAACATTTATTTCTGCATTATTGTTTTTTATTTTCGTTTTGTTTATTCACCTGTAAGGTATTTGACTGCCACTTGGTGGTCACTGTGGGTATTTCACGAATGAGGAAAAAAAACATGAAGGCAAAACGTATCCAATTTGCATAACAGTAATATAGGCCTGTTTTCCATTTTTTCATGTCATCGGCTTTATGATGCTGAGTTTACACTACAGTAGACCAAAACTGTTTGACTAGTTATGAATGATTATTATGATTGTAGGCCTATTTACTTAAAGTTTGTGAATGGTCAATTAAGCATTGTTTTAACACTACAACAACAAATCTACAATTTATGCATACCGGTAATGATAATAATAACAACATTACAATAACAGCATTACAATAATAATAATAATAACACTGATTGATTGATTGATTGATTGATTGATTAGAAGTTTGCACCGCTACAGTTTCATGACATAAAAATCACTGGTATAAGGTCAACTAAAAGGAGATCCTAGTAAGCGTTTCGGCTTATTTTACACAGGAATCACTTAAAGTATCTCATATAACATTGAAAGACAGACGGATAGAACACGATAGTATGCATATAGGATAACATCATCGGAGGTTTATGGTGAATGTGATTGTGAATACAATTCACACAGCAACATGCCAACAATAACAACAACCATCACCACCACGGCACAGAGGCAGAACAGTAAACAAGAGAGGAAGTGATCTCAGTCTCAGTGCCGACTAAATTTCCTGTCAGAGCTACCGTCAGAGAGCTGCAAGCCACTTTAATGTCTCTTCCATAGAGGAATGTGCACGGCGTTGGCGGCCCGCTTGTCTGCTCGTTGTGTACCGAGCTGCGGGGCTTCCAGTGGACGGCATTAAACCATGTTTGGGTTTTGTTCCGACGCGGCAGGACGACTTCGAACGCCAGCGGGCTCTACTAGCAGCAAGGTAACGTTAGCAGGCAAAGCTAACATATTGCTAACTTCTACCTCTTGTCACTTTCACTCGTCAGCAGCTTGACTTATTTATTGCGCACGTTGTGATTGATGTCAGTAGCGAAAGTGAAGTGAAAGTAACGAAACCTGCAGTGTGTAAGTGTCAGTGTGTGTGTACTGTCTAAAACTGTGCATGGCTTTTGCTTATCCAACAAGTGGTTGCTGTCGGCGTTAGGACTGCACTATATGGACAACATTCTCATAGCTCGGCATTTATGCCAAATATTTCGTATCGACATTCGACACGATATTCGATATTGCCGCCCGCACACATTTACATTTCATTTTATATATTGCAACAGTGAGAACTAAGCATTGTTAAAAAACAGCATAAAAACAAGTCAATATCAGTCACTTGTTATTTGATATTATTTACAAGTATAGCAAAATGAAAACTATTAAAGCATTATTAAACAATAAATGGCAGCATATATCTTTGCCTGTTGTGGTACTGATATTGCTCATGGTCATACCGCGATAACGATAATGGGCGGCACTGAGCGTAACATTGTAATGTATGGTTTATAAGTGGAAGCTTCAAGCCAGACTAAAGGCCCATTCCCACTGGGCCAGATAAACAGATACAAAAATATCTATCTTATTCCATTCAAGTGGATGGTAAGATACTGATATATATATATATATATATATATATATATATATATATATATATATATGTATATGTGACAGATATTTTTACATTCAAGTGGATGGTAAGATACTGATAAAAAATATATATCTGTGACCGATATTTTGTATCTGTATATTACCATCCACTTGAATGGAGAAAGATATTTTTTTTATCTGTTTATCTGGCCCAGTGGGAATGGGCCTTAAATCTGAACTAGCAAAATGCTTGTTGAAATGTCTTTTAAATGTGATGCTGCTTATTATTGGGCAAACGCTGTCCATCACATTGCCAAACTGTAATGAGTTAATGGTTGACGTTTCATAATCGGATATCTCATTCTCAACCTTCATCGCATGCATTTACAGCAGGACTGTTCCATTTTTACCCAAATATCACCCCATTTTGAACTGTCAGAACAGGCAGATTGTCTGTGTGGGGGGTGTGTCAACAACCCAGCTGGACTGGATGAGTCAGGACAGATTTACTCTCCCCATAAGCAGCTTACAGCCTCACTCACTCTACCATAGCGCGCACACACACACCCTGGCTGGTAGGCAGGATTGCTGCATGTTTTTTGTGAGGTTACCTACCCTAGGGGACACAGGGAGAACATGCAAACTCCACACAGAAAGGCCCTTTCGCCAACCCCTCCTAGGGTGTGCCGGTGTGGGCACTGATGACGCGGAGGAGAGTCTAAGGCGCCGTACAGACATTTGCGTGAAACATCTTCTCCGTATCGTCTGAGAATGGCCACTGGGAACGCCGTACTAATGCATTGTCAATGGAAGGTTGTTTGGTGTTTTGTCGTTGCCGTGTCTCTTGGCCAAAAGACAGGCTGTGGTTGAGCTAGAGACACGGCAACGACAAAAAACCAAACAACCTTCCATTGACAATGCATTAGTACGGCGCCCCCAGTGGCCATTCTCAGACGATACGGAGAAGATGTTTCACGCATATGTGTGAGTCCAGCCTAACAAATCTGGTAAAAACACTGAAAAATTAAAATGGCACAAGCTACCGAATTAATTCATTATATACCTGGCAACTGCAGACCACCGTGTGTGTAGCCTCGCATATCCAGGCTTACTCATCTGCGATAGAGAAAAGCCTGGTTACGAACTTACGACCATAGGCTGATACGGCATAGAACGGTGCTACTTCCGCTGGGAGAATTTCACTGGAAGTTTTTCCCCTAGGTATTCTGTTGCTTTAAAATGTTCCAGTAAGCTGACTTAATATTTTAGATTCTGCACTTGTAACAAAGTTATGCTGTTGTCCTATTTAATGTGAATCTGTGCTCAGTTTGTGGTTATACATTTGACCCACCTCCTCCCCCTTACTTACATTTTTTTAACATACAATACATAGAGACATAAAGACATTCACTCACATTCACACACATACCACCTGCACATGCATATTTAAAGTAGTAATATTGATAATAATACATAGTTCCCATACATTGTTTACAAAGATTTTCTTTAACCATATATTGTTATTACATTAGGTAGTTATTTCCATGGCATTCATATACATACATCTCCCACAGCTGTTCAAAATCACCCTGTCTACCCCAAACCTTATGTCAACCTCTCCAGCCCGAGGAACATGGAGTTCCCGATGCCACATCCTCAATGTTGGGGCTTCAACACTTTTCCAGCATAATGCCACAGCTCTTCTAGCTTGGAGAAGACCAAAGTCTAAAATGTTAGCTAGTTTCGCTGACTGTGTAAAGTGCTTTGGATGAATTCTGAGTATACAGTACATCCCCTTACTTACATGACCTTCGTTATTGTAATGCAGGATCCCTCCCTTGAGTCCCTTCTATTGTGTTCTCTGTGTACGGCTAGATGAAGCTGTCCACAGCAAGCCTTTCCTTTTTTTCAAAGCCAAACCTGGATAACACAGGATAACATATAAATACAACCTCTGAAACATAAAACAGCCAAGTAAGACGGGAAGGGAAGCAGCTACTAATATATGCACAGCAGCCATATTGGAGAGAAGTTGGGTCTCTTCTCACTTCCTTAGTTAGTTCCTTACTTCCTTCAAAGATGTTACCAATGATACTAATGAAGAATGCTCTGTTCCATTTCATGTAGCACAGTGGTTTTCAAACCTTTTGTTTCAAGGACCCCATAACCCTTTAGTGTACAAATGGAACGTTCCATTTGTACACTCTCAGAGTTACACACCTTCTAAGCCTAAGTGGTCAATTGGAACCATGAGGGTCCCTGGACCACACTCAGTAGGATAAAACATAATCTGATGCTGTAAAATCCACGTGAACGTGGAACGTTCTTTACCCTCAAAGAACGTCATATAACTAATGTTATATTGTTGTTCTTTGTCTGCTGTCACAGTCACAGCCCTGTTGGTACTCGAGGAGCATGTTCTGTGAATGCCTGACCTTGCTGTTTGCTCATTGAGTAGTTCAGCCCTACTTGTTGTCTGCAGCACCCAATCACGTCATTTCTAATCTCCTATGTCATTTTCTAGTGTTATGAATGAGAAGTTGGTCACAATAAGCAGTTAAAAGTGTTATCGATGTTTGTGTGAATATGGCTTTCTGGTGTTGTCTTGTGTTTCAAAATACGCAAATGAGCATAGGCTAGTCTGGCATTGCAATTAATATCCTGATCCATAGTCAAAGCAAATATATTGGCATTTTGTCATTATTGAATTGCAGCTGTAGATTAATAATACCTCAACTGTATACTCCCTTTAGCTTGATGAAGTCCAATCTCTGTCTCCTTTCCACAGTGAAAGACATGGACAGCTCTGTCACCTTGTGGCAGTTCCTTCTCCAGCTCCTATTGGATTCCACTAATGAGCAACTGATCTGTTGGACCAATGAGGAAGGGGAGTTCAAGCTGCTCCAGGCAGAGGAGGTGGCCAGGCTGTGGGGTGCCAGGAAGAACAAGCCCAACATGAACTATGACAAGCTCAGCAGGGCTCTCAGATACTACTATGACAAGGTCATTATCACTCAGCACTGGGACATTACATTACCAAATTGAAATAATGACTACTGCCATTTTTACAAATCCTATTTTCTTTTCTAAGGGGGCAAGGTGCTCCAGGTGGCCGACACATTGTATGTGGGGGGCATCTGCTTTGTTAATCCCTGCATATGCCAGTGGTCAGTGCATTGACCATTGGCATTTTCTCCTCACTGAGGTGAAAAATCGCTGAGAACAACGCACAGTTGTTCACAAATTTAGGACAACATTTTAGAATCATCTTCACCAGTCCCTGCCTAGAAAAATTTATTTGATATATTCTGTCTTTCGGTGGCTGTCTACAGTACCTAATATGTAAACATAACATATATGACCACTAACACTCAATTCTCCTGCTTGTTGTGCGGCAGTAGGCTAATCATTAAAAAAAAAAACGGTTGAAAGGTTCTGTACCTTCACCATATCTGGAACAGTAACAGCTGTCAGAATGTCACAAGGACCAAGGTTTGGAGGAATAACCTGGTGCTGTTAAATCCCCCAACTAGGCCTACTTCTGCTGTTTACTAGGGCTGCATGATACATTTGAATAACCTATATCTTAAATATCCCACCTTGCAAATCACCATGTTGTACATTGGAGTGAACTGCAGGAATTACTAGCGCTTTGCAGAATCTCCCACCACAAATTGTTGCAAGTTTCATGTCGGAGAACATCTTTCATTAAATTCAAACAAATTCAAGCTAATGGTGTTTGATTTAGGGGTCGACCGATGTGGGATTTTCATGTTCGATTTCGATAAGTCGTGATCAAAGAGGCCGACAACCGATATTATGAACCGATATGCATTTTAAGTAAAAAAAATAAATAAAGAAAAAAATGTATCCCCCAATTTGAAATAGTGGTTAATTAATTTATATATTTTTCCCATCCTAAATGTCTAGAGGCTCACATCTAGTCGCCACATACTAGAATGGCGTTAAAAACGTATTCCGCTGCAAAAATCAGTAACCAAGATGCAAAAAATAAAGAAATAATAAAAAGAATATATATTGGAAAAAAAATCTACTTTTCTTTCCGATATCGATATTTTGCGATATTAATAAATGTTATGAATATCGACTTCGATTATCGCCCGTTTCGATAATCGCTCGATCCCTAGCTTTGATTCCCAAAGCACCATTCTATTTTGGCTGACCACAAAACTTGTCATCACTCCCAAGCATAAATGTAGCTGGTAGATTAGATAGTTTATTTTAACATTCTTTTGACCAGGGACTGGAGATAAAAAGCTAACTCTGGCATGTTTTACATCTTTCATTACGGTTTGATGTACACTGTCCCTGTCTAATAAATAAATAAATAGAACAACTGCCTCACATAATAAACATAGGCATACTTTGCATAATGTCAACAAATACATTAATGAATCATATGACCACCTTTTCAATTCCATATAAAGGAAAAAGACAATTATTATTTGAAAAGATTTGGAGCACAAAATCCGCACTTATTTGTTACCCTGCACACTCCATGTTCCTGAACAGATGCTGTGATTGGCCTCAGCACCGATCTCAAATAGGGCTTTTTACACTACATAGGGTTGTTCTAGAATAGATCATACATGGTCAACAGGCAGCCCCCACCTTCACTTAATGCAGCCCACAGGTTAATATCGGAATACTAATATAGTATTGATTTCAGCTGTTATAATTCCAAACATGTAAACATGACTCTTGTCTGTATTCGTAGCTTAATGACCTGGCAGCACTATATTTTTTGGTCCAATGTATTTCTATTTAAATCCAGAAAGTTAACATAAAACGTACACATGCATTTGAAATTAAATTAAATAAATACAGTAGCTAAAAATAATTCAGCATTTTTAATAGCCGATCTACAAGCTCAAAACGTGTCGCACTGTGATGCGTTTTGAGCTTGTAGATAAGCTATTTTTGCAATTTTTACTGTATATGCATTGTGGCCCTCTGGAGTGAATGTGGAAATATAGTGGCCCTCTCCATCATCAAAGTTGCCCACCCCTGTTCTAGATCAAATAAAACCTTCAGATATCTCAAAATTCTGGGATAATCATTTTTGAAAACTGCCCTTTATTGTGATATACGAAATCTTACACCATCTAAAACATAAGTGGGACCTGTTGAGTGTCTGTTGCTGTCTGGACTGTAGTGAGGCAAGCAGAGACATGACAGGGCTGTGCCTCTGAGGTCCTTTGTGCCCTGTCTGTGTTTGTCTCCCCTGTTGCTTGTGGTTTGGCTTAAATACAGCCTGACCCTGTGGGTGTTCTGGGCTGGGCAGCTTTGCAACATGATTGGCTGTTAGTTTGGTACAGGCAGGAAGGATGGAGCTGTTCCATGCAAGAATGATTTTCTGTGGTCTTCTATTTTTACTCTCTCTCTCTCTCTCTCCCTGTCTCTCACACATATACTCACACGCACACATAGACATACATAGGCTTTTGCCTCTGCTAACTTTTTGCTAGAGGCCCAACAAGTGAGTCGCAGTTTAATAAGGATGTAATGTATGTTAACTCTTGTGTTTTATGTGATTGATTGAATCATTTACTTAGACAAACATGAGTAGCATGACAATTACAGACAACACGAACATGCAGTGCAGCACAGGCCGGTTAAACATCCTGCCCAAAAAGGAACATCTCAAATAAGACCTTTTACGGCTTTGTTTACGTTGGAAGTCCTTGACATTCAATTCATCGCAAATAGTAACAAGTGTGTGAGTGACCGAATTACATAAAGATAGTTATGATGATGGATATCTTTGGCCCAATTGGAAGTACATCTTCACATGCCAGTATTTTAATTGTAATCCTTCTCCTTTCTTCCATTAGAATATCATCAAGAAAGTGAACGGTCAGAAGTTCGTGTATCGCTTTGTTTCCTACCCGGATATCATTAAAGGGGACGCTGCTACTCGGACAGAGGGAGGAGATGTGGTCGGGGGAGGCACCCCGCTGCTCTCGGAGAGGGCAGACAGTGCCACAGCAGAAGTGGAGTCTGGGGACAGGGGCAATCAAGCAGGGGGCAGCACTTTGGGGCAGGGCTTCAAACCGTCCAACAGGAACGACTACATCCACTCTGGGCTGTACACCTCCTTTACCCTCACTTCACTGCAAAATGGACGGCAGCTCTTCAAGTCCATCAAGATGGAGAACCCGGCGGAGAAGATGGCAGACCGGAGGGTGGGGAGAAGCATCTCCCAGGAGCCACAACCACAGCCACCGCCTCTGCAACCGCAGCAGCCCACCACGTCGCCGTCCGTCATTAGGTTCGGCACGACTCCGCCCAAGGCAACGCCACACGTCCCTCCTCAGGTCACCATAGACAACATGACCCTGACGTCTAATCCGCATCTGTATTCTCTCGCTCTGCCCTCGCGGGCTGACGACATGACTGGACACTCACTCTCGCCGCATCCCTTCTACCCTTTCGAGAACGTCCGTCCTTCAGAGCCACGATTCAGCCTATCAGAGCTAACCTCACCCAGCCCCTCCCCGAGCAGAGTGCCTGACTCGTCCCAGGAGCTGGTGATTGACAGCGACATTGAGTCCATCACGTCTCAGCCCGCGGACTCCCAGTCACTGGAAACAAAGGCTAGTCAATGCAACTCTTTAAAGCATGGCCAAATTATTACAGCTCACTGTTTGTTTAATGTAGTCAAACCAACTCAAAGACACCTTTTTCACCTCTTGAGCTATTTCTCTCATTAGTCCCTTGAATCTGTACCCTGGTGTATTAAATTAAATTGAAAATTTAAATATTTCTATGAAAAGATCACCAAAACACTATCATGTCTTTATTTCCTGCCTAATGGAAAACAAAAAAGCCTAGGCCATTATACTATACTTTACTATCACTCCACTGAGAAGTCGAGATCTCAGAAGTTTACTGATGGTGGATCTGTCATAATATCACTTATGTTTGTTTACCAACCTCCTTGTGGATTCATTGTGTGACTTTGAAAACAGACGCTAGTTGCCCATTCCAACGGCTGACTCGATAGCTGTCTGTGGGTGGGTATGTATGTGGCCATATCTTGTGGTTGCTATACAGTAGGCAACCACACGATTCTAGGTGCGTTCTGGGTGACGTCATCACCAACCAACAAGTGTGACCTGATACCCACATACATACGCACAGACGGCTCGACAGAGTGCAGTCGAGTTGAACCTGTGTTTACGAAGTTATGCTTAATTAACACGTTTACTCATTTACTTTCCCAGCCATGCTAGAAAGCTTGATGCGTTTAGTATGTTCGATGTAATGGTCAATAGAAGTGCACCTCTATATTTCACCTGTTGTGTCTGTCTTAGGTGGAAGAATCTATCAGCTCTATGTCTGCAAGAGGTAATGCAGCTGGGGTTATGGAATCTGAGACCAGTATGTCTCCAGTCAGCACCATCACCACAATCAGCACTCAAAGCTCAAGCAAGACCCGTAGGCCACCCAAAGTGTTGGAGCTGAGCACTCCAACCCTGCTGGTCACCTCTGACTTCTCACCCATGAACATCTGCAGTCCCTCGTTGCCAACGGCCTCCCTCACACCAGCAATGCTACAGGTTAGAGTTGTTATATCCTATATTACCAGTAAGCCGCCTCAGGGCGACAATCGGGCCTCGGTCGTGCCATGTCTTGGCCATCTGGCCAAAGGGATTTGGTTCCCCTGGCATCACAGGGATCTCCATATTAGTAGGGTCTCAAACCAAGGTTCTGTGACCATCCTCTGGCAAGGATGTTTTGATGATTGATTTGACCTCTATGGACCCTTTATAAAAGATTTAGCTCCCAGGTCCCTCGCAAAAATCCCAGGCTTTTTTGCTAGAAGCCGCTAGAGTTGGTGTCCCATTAACTTTACATTACAGGGAAAAAAAGCAAAAAATGTATCTGCTTTAAGTAACATATGAGGGGTAAAACTAGGGGGTTTTCATGATTCTAAATCCATTGCAAACATTTGTTTTGCATAAAAAACATTCATTGGGCTAAAACGGCCCCCACAGAAGTGTGAAAAGTGATGACTCATCACTTTTCATCACTAAATCATAGTCTTGTGGGACGTTTTTTAGCCCAAGGAATGTTTTTTGTGCAAAACAGATGCTTCTAATGGTTTCAGAATCATGAGAAACCCCTAGTTTGACCTCTCATATGTTACTTAAAGCAGATACATTTTTTGCTTTTTTTCCCTGTAATGTAAAGTTAATGGGACACCAGCTCTAGCGGCTTCTAGCAAAAAAGCCTGGGATTTTTGCGAGGGACCTGGGAGCTAAATCTTTTATAAAGGGTCCATAGAGGTCAAATCAATCATCAAAACATCCTTGCCAGAGGATGGTCACAGAACCTTGGTTTGAGACCCTACTATATATGGCAATAAAAGGGATTTGGTTCCCCTGACATCACAGTGATGATATATTGGCATTCACAAATATGGGCTTTATATTGATTGACATTGACATCAGGGATCTCCATATATGGGCATAAAAGTGGCACCAAATGGTTCCCGTTGCATCACAGCGATCTCCATATCTCCAATCTCATATATGAGATAATTTGTTATCATGGCATCCGGCGTAAAGAAATCACTCTGCTCCATATAAAGGGTGCGTTCGAAAATGCACACTCAGCGCACTGGTGTGCCCTCTTGTCGGTTGTTTATTTGGTGCACTTTGTGCGTTGTCGTTCGAAAATCCAGTGCGCCCCCGGTGTGATAATTGAGTGCACTGACCGAGCCTACTCAGAAGTTGGTGTTTGACAGTGTGGTGCGTCAATGCTGAGTTTTGATTGGTTTATGTTCATGGTGGTGTCTCGAGCGCTTCCCTGCGGTGAACAATGAGGAAATTATAGAAAAGTGCACCATTTGCAGTTTGATTGGTCCTTTGGGCTTTATTGTTACACACGCATCAACGTGTTAACTAACAGCAGGTAGCCCAATGTTATGAAATAAATTACCTTTCAATAGCAACGTTGGCAACTGCTGCTTTTCAGAAAGAGTGCACAGCTGCCCCTTAACGGGTCCTTCATAAATAAGCCACACTGAGTGCACTCTACAACGTCACCGCCCACTGCACTCACTACACTGACCACACACCCGGTGTGCATTTCTGAACGCACCCATAGGCACAAAAGGGGGCATGCCCATAAATGGGCAAACGGTATACTGATGACATCCAGGATCTCAATATAATGGGACATACTGTAAAAGAGACAAGGACTAACAGATAAACAGGTCCTTTTTGTTTACTCTCTCAAGATCTCCATATATGGGCATATCAGCATGCCCTACATTTTACAAAACTATTAAATCAAGCAACTTGAACACTGTCTAAGTCAGGGTTTATGAAAGTTAAGTGTGGTACAGTGTAGGATGGAAGAGGAGGTGTTTGGAGTGAGGGTGAGATATATTCAGTGTTTGTGTGAAGAACAGTGTTTGTTATGTTATATAGCAAAAACCATACAATAATAATGTGATTCTCAATGTTTTTTGATGCATGATTTACATATTGTGACGTATTATTTGACATGCACAATTTGCAGGCAATAAATGAAAGTTAAAATGTGTGACGTGGTTGTGAGGACTGCAAACTCAAGATGTGAGAGCCACGTAGCGGCTTATACCTCTAGTATTTTTTTAGCGGCGGTAAACCGCTCCATAGAGTGGCTATGCGTGTGTCTGTAGCCACTTTTCCTCAGTGTTTTGCCATAGCATTGTGTTTTCCTCAGCGTTTTGCCATAGCAATATGTGTGTGTGTAGCCATATTACATCACCAATTACATCCTAGACCTATATCCTAGTCTTTTTCTTCAGCATTTTGCCATAGCAATGTGTGTGTGTAGCCTGTATTACATCACCAATTACCAGTTGAAGACGTTATGCAAGCACGACCACCGCTCACTTCACATTGGGTGTGATTTTTAAAATGTTGCTTGGCTAATGCTATTGGAAAAGGTAAACATTTTGATGTAAAAGGGCAGCACACATTTTCAGTCCATACACCAGGGGGCAGTGATGAAGCAGTAATCTCTGGCCTCTGGGCCTCTCTGGGTTGTTTTAATTGTTGTTTGTAGACCACATGACTGTGCACTCCGTTATGGCTGGAAAGGCTATATTAGATCAGCTGGTGCAGACAATGCCTTTATTATGCATCACCAGGAGGTCAGCTCTGTGTCTTGCTGTCTCCGTGGTCATGAGACCAAGCCTCAGACTGCTGCTGGTCTTGGCTTGTTTTAACCAAGGAACACGTTCTCTATCCTGTGGCTGGATTCCTGATCTGATCAATTATTTAAGTAATTTCATCTTGAATATTTGCCAGTCAATCTAATCAGTCAATCGGTAAAACCAGTCCAGGCTAGAGCTTAAAGCTCAATGTCCCAGTGGATCACCTGTTAAAGTGCATACCATTAAGACTTAATGTTCCTTGCGCAGCTGCCCAGATCCAACCCGAGGCTGGTCCTTCCCCATCTCTCTCTCCTTGTTTCTCTCACTGTAGCTGTCTGGATAGAGCATGACAATGCATAAAATAATTATTTTAAATGTTTTTTTATATGCATAAAATTAAGCGTAAAATATGGATTCAGCAATTCTTCCATCTGTTCAGCATTTTCTCAAATACAAAACTGTTAACAGCAAACATTAACAGCAAAACAGTTTGGCATGCAATACATTACTGTAAATTAAAAATGTAAAGTCACTCCAGGCCTGACTGGCAAACATCCCAACTCCAACAGTCAGTTGTAAAGCTAATTGCAGTTACTAAACTATGTAGACTATGTAGAGTGACCCTATCTTGCACCCAGCACAGAATGCAGTACAATGTCATTGCTTGTTTCCAAGCAATGTCATTGCTTGTTTTGGCTATAGCCAAAACAAGCTCCTTGTTTTTGATTTATGCGTTTGCTCATCTGTGCCCCCATGGATGTGTTGGTCTTAAAATTAGGTGTGGTTTGGCGCATTGCTTTATTAGGTGGAGTGCGAAAAGCCAAAGTGCCTGCAAATATATCCCAAATTCAACTCAGCACCCATGTTCAGATTTTAACCCCCCTCCCCCTCAATACATTTTTGCTCTGCATTCAAGACCATTGCCACCTTGTGTCTAAATAGGCCATTATGTTGAGTACCATGCATAGTAGTACATAAGGACCGCAGGAATACACAAGAAACGGAGGGGGAGAGTGATTTAATCCGGTTGCTAAGTAGGTCCGTACGTAATTGTTAAATTGATAAAAACTTACGTACACATGAACTACCCGTGGCGAACTTTTGTCAACCGTGGGGGCAGTAGAGGGAGAAATGTTTCGACTTTTTCTCTGGTATCCATTTCGTAGGAGGAAGTAAAAAAAAGAAATCACAAAGTAAGTAACCAACAAGCTGAACAGTAAACAGGCCAGGATGCAGACCCGCGTTGCCAGCCTAATCAGCGCTCTCTTCCAGCTCTCTCGAATGCGCCTCTCTCCACTCCCGGTTTTGGGGTGTTTTTAGTCGGTTTTGGGTCGGTTTGGGTGGCTTATTTAACTGTCGTCGGCGCCCCCCATGAGATTGTGGGTCGCTTATAGGCCTACCGCTTATACCTAGCAACGGCACTGAGGGGACGCGTCGTGTCCACGCTCATCCATTCTCCAGTCTTTTTGGAGCTGTGTGAAACACAGGCTCCCTATACGTGGCTGTGTGGGTCTGTGTGTGTGTCTGTCTGTGTGTCTGTACTCTGTATGTAGCCTGACTTCGGCGCGTAACTAGTGCCGCACCATTTACGCCACTCGTGCAATATATACATCAAAATGTGCGGCTCGGCCGGGAATGGTGTTCTATTACCTTTCGTTCCGATCCGCCTTACCATGCCGACGTAATCGGCAAAAAACGACGCTTAATTGTCCCCATTGACTTATAATGGGACAATGCAAGAAATCACTTTCAAGTATTTTTCTCTCGTAAACCATAGGAGCTACAGTTTCAAACCTCGGAGAGGAGATTCATAATGATTTTAAGAATGAATCGAAAAATAATTACATCACTCGGCCTCATGGTGGCGCTATAACGGCCCACTTTACGTTTTGCCCCGTAACTCTTGAACCGTGGATCGGAAAATTAAAATTCTTTTTTCCCTGGATTCCTTGGGTCAAGACGCATCTCCCCATATAGGCCACGCCCATTTGCGCCAGGATAGATTTTCCGCCATCTTGAATTTACTCCAAAACACACTTTTTGCTCCTTTTCCTACATATTTTCTTCAAATGTCACAAAAATCGGTACACATGATCTACACACACACACACACACACACACACACACACACACACACACACACACACACACAGCTCCACTTCACACGGGTGTGATTTTTATATTATACCCAGACAGCACAGTGACCCTTAATACACCTGGGGCATCCTCAGTTTAATTACAATACAGTAGATGATTGCAGAAACGATCAGAGAGCAAAAGGGTCATGTGCAACATGGTTCGCATCATGGGGCGGTTTCAAAACCCCACACTGAGTACATATCATTGTGGGTCTCATACATCTACAGCCTCATTGGTCTGAACCGCTAGGACAGCCTAGCTTTCTGCCTGTTCAGATCTGTCTGTTCTTCTCTCAGTTCATGTCTTTTCCTCAGACTCCCACCCTGTTGCTGACTCCCAGTCCTCTGCTGTCCAACATCCACTTCTGGAGCACGCTCAGTCCGGTGGCTCCACTCAGCCCGGCGACACGTCGCCAGGGAGCGCACCTTTTCCAGGTGAGCAAACATGGTAGCGTATCTCCATGAGACTCATGGGTCTTCTTTTCTTTGTAGGGATGGGACGATACGCGATATTATCGTTTATCATGATAAAAAACAAGCAAATGTTCCGCCCCAGGATAATGGATTTTGATTAACGCGATAATATCGTAAATTGCGATTTCTTTTGTCACAATAACCGTAATATGAAATGTTCATATGGTCCATCCCTATTTATTTAACTGTACTCTTTTCATTCAGCCTAGGCTTGAACCTTTCTTAACCTGTCATAACACACTTTGTTCTGCTACATTCCAGTTCCCGTCGGTGCTCACGCCTCATTTCCATATCCCAGTGCACAGTCTAGAAGGGATCAATACGCCTGGCCCCATCTCACCAGATCCCCACTGCCAGAAGACATAGGACTAACAGCCCTGTGCTTCGCATCTGACATGGCCCCAGGAACCAGTCAGCCAGACCTCCATCATCAGCTCCTCATCTCCCAGATATCAGGGCACCGACCTGTCATTGGGCCTGGGGTGTCACTGCCACGCCAACCCCACCCCCCACGACAGGCCCTCACCCTGGAGCTTGTCATTGTATGTTCCAAATGATTTACTGCCATAGAATTCACACTACAGTCACACGTGGTATGCAGAGGTCTGGAGCAAAGATGTAAGCAACCCAGGCTGATGGACTGGGGTTATATTCTCAGTGATCAGCATTCATGCCATTCTGAGGGACAAACGTTTGTGCATTGAGGACGCACATTCTGAACATTTACAAATGAATGCACACATAATTCCTTACATATCGTTGTATACTTTTTCTCTGGACTTATGGGATCCTTGCCCATGTCTATTAGGAAAAAAGGGATTTCCATGGCAACTAGCTGGCTGCATGCAGAACGATTGGACACAGAGTAGCCAGAAGTATGCATAAATTAAGGGTAGGGTAGACCAACAATATTGCAGATGTCTGAATCTGTATATTTTCCCCCCATTGGTTATGACCAATTTGTTGTTAATTTATGTTGTTTGCGTTCGCTTTGTGTGCTTTTAAATATTTTAAACAGCCACCCATCCTTAACTTTTGCTCCCTTTGAAGGGCAGTGCATTAACCTGGTACTCAGTCATTGCCAAGTCACCCCATGTTTCATGTGGTCCCTGTTGCTGCCAACCCCCACTGTTGGCCTGGGGAGAGAGTAGACAAGCACATGCCTCCTCCATTACACATGGAGTCACTAGCTGTGTATTTTCACTGACAGTGAGGAGTTTGAGCCAGTTGGAGTCGCAAGTGCAGCTTCCCAACCACGAACACTGACAATTATTTGTCAAGCTGAAGGCACCTCTACCACAAAACAAACCCGGGCTTCTGCGGTGAGTGTATTACTTCAACAACACCCAGACAACCCTGGAAATAGTCATATAATACTATTATTATATTGCAAATTTGATGTCCACATGATGCTTTATTACCCTAATGCTGCTCCCTACCTAAAGATAGATGTCCAATCTCGCCTACCTGAGTGCATTGCACTATTGTTTTCTTTAAGCTAACGAGTTGACTATAGCCATAACCACCAGAACCTTAACTGTCCTACTGCAGCATTGGCCATATAGCAACTGAACCTATCCACAATTACCTCCTTCTTTAGGCTGCCTCTTTGTAAATGTACCCCAGCTCAATTATGTATGTACAGTACATTTGCCCTGAAAGCCAAGGTGGGCCACCTGAGCCGCTCAGGGCACAAACCACAGTCGGCAAAGCCATAACTCCTACCTTAAACCCAATTATACCTAGCCTGGCCTCAGCCATTTGTTGAAACCTTGGACCTTGAACCCTAATTGAGGACTGTGTTGAACTGTCATGGAGCAGTTTAGCACCTTCCTTCGCCATACAAACCTTGTGAAGGTATAGAATATGAAAGAGTTGACACCCACCCACACTTATAATGAACTTGAAGCCATAGGTAGACGCTCTCTGTTGCTCTTGAGAGCTTCGACATAGGATTTAATACTGTTTTTATAATGTTTACACGTGACACTTGGGGAATTGAATGATTACAGTGTCACAGTGTTCATTTACCCAAGCGTTGCTCTCTAACCCAGGGATGGACAACCAGTGAATCTTGCGCGGGGAGGGACTAATTTGTACTGACTAATAGATCCAACCCCCTACAATCTATGCTTAATTTATACTCCATTGCGCCAGTTCACAATCTGCATGCTCACAATGCGTTGTGAGCATGTAGATAAGCTATTTTCAGTGCACGACACCGGTGCACAACCAAGTATGAATCTGTCTTGTTAATCCTACAATCAAGTCACGCTGAAGCGGTGCCTTACCTCAGCCTAGCCCAAGTTCAAGTCTGACTGTTGTTGATAGTTGCCAGTTCAGTAATTGAAATGATTACAGTTTAATAACCACAATGTATAGTCTAGGACGCTGTTTCCCAAACAGTGAGTCGGGACCCATTTTATATACCGTAATTGCTGGACTATAAGCCGCACCTGAATATAAGCCGCACCAGCTAAATTTAGAACAAAAACAAATGTTTACATATATAAGCCGCACCTGACTATAAGCCGCAGGTGTCCTTCCTGCTTCCCGCTAGAGCGCCCCTTGTGGCCGTTAGCTGTAAAAATCTATACATAAATCCTTGTTAACCTTAAAGACCATTGTAAAACAAACTAACTGTCCGTTAGCTGTAAAAATCTATATATAAGCTGCACCCTTTTATAAGCCGCAGGGTTTAAAACATGGGGAAAAAAAGCCACGGCTTATTCCGGCAATTACGATATATATACATTTAAAAAAACAACAAACAAATCTAAAATTCTATAAAAAATAATAGAAATAATTAAGAATGAGTGAAACTAGACAATCTACAAGTGCACAACGCGGCGGGAAGCGTCTTTTTGGGTCTCGACCTGAAAAGTTTGGGAACCGCTGGTCTAGGGCTCCTGTTTATGTGAACGCCTAATGCTGAATTCACACCAGCAGCAGTATTTCTCTGCTGCATTCTGACAAACCGGTGAGGTGCAATGCAATGTCTATGATGAGGAGCGGAAGAGTTTGGTAAAAGCTAAACTAAACCTTTCCGCTGCCCCTGTCTGGCAAGATAGAACACAGCTAGTGTGCTGTGCTCTGAAGTGGGTGTGGACTAAATGTACACACTCGACAGCACTTGAGATGGACAAGAATATAGGCTACTACTGTATGGAAGTACCTAATGTTGATAACAAAAGTTTAAACTAGCAGTTGTAGAAATTAATCAAGATACAGTAACTGCATGGTCTTTTTCTCACCTAAAATGTATCATTTTATATATATAATATATGTAGAGTTCTCGCTGGACCACAACTCACAAGCCATTTAGGCCTATAATTATTGAATGCTTTAACTATTGAAAAACTGCAGATATACAAGCTCACAGCTCGGCATTGAGTGCCGCGCTGCAAGCTTGTAGATCTGCTATTTTTTTAAAAGTAGTGAAAATGTGTGCAAATCTTTGAATATATGTATTTTTAAAGCGAACGTTTGTAACTCAAATTTTGCTTCTGGGTGGCCCCGGGAACTAAATATTTTGAGATGGTGGTCCGTGAGAACCACTGACATAGAAACAGGTTTTTCAAAAAACCTTAGGATTCAAAAGACACAGGTCAAAAGGGATGCCCAGATTGGGATCGGGAGATTGGGATATCGGGAGATCGGGGCCGATTTCAAAAGATCGGAATCGGGAGAAAAATATCGGGAAACACCTTGTCTTTATATATTAAAAAATATATAAGCTGATGAGCTTTATTTTTTATTTGTTTTGATACAATGCTGCACTAAGTGAAAAAAGAAGCTTGGATAGAATGGATACTGTTATTTAAATTTAAAAAACAACCTTAAAGGACAACATAAAAGCATTTTTCTTTTCTTTTTCCTTAATGCATTGCCGAAACGCGATCGGGGCATCCCTAAATGTTCACGATTTTTCAAAAATAGCAGATCTTCAAGCTTGCAGCTCGCGCTGTGAGCTATTTTTCAATAGTTAAAGCATAAAATAATAATACGCAATAATGCATACCCGGTTTAAATGTGTTAAGCGATAGAACGGCGCAAGGGAAATCACTGCCACTGTTGGTGTGAATTCAGTGAGTGTTTTCTATGACATATCTTTGCTTTGACCAAACCAGAGTTCTATTCTGGGTTAAGATAGTTTTTTGTGTGCGCACTTGTTTTTGTACAGTACTGTTCATATCAGATGTATATTACTGGTTATCTGGGTTAGGGTTTTCCCTTCACGTTAGTTTTATTGAGGGAATCTAGTAGGGCTGTCCCCAATACCCTTTTCAAGTTTTGGATATTCTATGCATTTACCTAGCAAGCATCCGAATATTTGTTCAATATGAATTGGCCGATAAATCAAAAAAGGCTCTTTGTGGCATGATTGGTTTCACTGCAGGAGCTAGCACTTTATGGTGAGTCACATCTCAACAGCCAGTCACCCATCTCTAAACGTGAAGCTGCACTGGCACCTTGTCTGCGTAAAACCAAGGAGCTGAAATAAAGCAACCGGCAGCAGATTAATCACCTTAATCTTGTTCTTGACGTCCCTTTTATGGGAAACATTTTCAAACGTTTATATTTTTTATTTTAATACTTTCTAAAATGTACAAGCTCGCAACAAGTAGCAATGTTGCGAGCTTATACAATTTTTGCCATTTATCGTACAACTAAATTGATCAATGCGTTACAAAATATTAAGCCATATTTGGGGCCAGCCCTACTGTACCAATCAAAAGACACCAAAAGTACTTAAATACTTATGCACATAGTAAGTTTCAGGTCATATTGACTCACAAAATATATCAACAGTACATGTACATAGCAGAGATATGGACCACCACCTCTATATCCTATTCTCTTTGAACCTGCTTAAATGTAAATGTTGGTGTGATAACAAATCTGTTTGAAAAAAAGCATACTGTACATGTATATTGTTTATCTAGTTGGTTTCTTTAATCCACATTTATTTTCCTGTAACTTTCAATAGAAGTCTAAGAATTATTTCTATTTTTGTAAAAGGGCAAACGGACATGTCTGCCGGTATTTTTTGTTTTACAGTATGTACTGTATCCAGCATAAATTGAGTTTTGATGTAAACACCTGTATTTCCTTATGTCATTCTCCTCTCCTCTGTTTGGGAGGTGGTTGTCCCATGTCGGTGTTGGCTATTTGTGGAACTCTAGCCTTACGGGAAGAAATCTAAATCCATGTTTATAAATGATGTATAGTGTTTTGATAGTGTCGTTTTGTAAATGCAGATGTTGTGGTGGAATGTTTGCACTTAAACATGTTGGGGGTTCCTGTAGTATTGGATTCTATCACTTTTGTAAGACAGATTTCTTGTGTCCTTCTTTGAAGATGCCAACAGCATTTTAAGGGATATTATATATTTTCCAAGGGGAGAATGCATTCATGCACTAATTACTTTATACTGCAAGAGATCTAACTAAACTTTTATATATTGATTAAGAATCAATATTGTTAATTCAGGCCCTAGAACAGATGTGTATTTTATCTAAATATTAGAATTTATAAAAGCCCAATATGATTGGTCAACTATATTGTATTTTTGCAGTTGTACTAGTTTTGATAAAACTCAAAAGCAGCCAGATGATTGTTATATTTCTCTAAAGGTTTCCTCTCCATTAAGGACTCAAGTGCATCATTTCTTAATCCCTTATACATTATAATGTGTTTCCTTGAAGTTTGCTTGAAATTTAAAATCTGTTTTTGTGCTTTTTAAAATGACACAAACTGACTGTTTGCTTCAATGTCCTTGCTTTCTGTCCAGTTGTATATATCTTTGTTTTGTTTACAAGCTACTTGTCTGAGTGGCATTGATGTGTGAGTGAGAGAGACAGAAAACGTATTTGTATCTCAAGAGCTGGATAAGGCCAAATAAAGAAAAATACCCTGATCTCTCTAACCCACTGTCTATGGACTCATTACATTAATGCTGTCAGTGGTGGGAAAAGTACTCCCAACCACCAAAATACCTATGAGAGTGGAATCCGCGTTCCGCCAATGCATTTCAATGATAAGGGAGCGTTTTTTGCAGAAATCCTCTGCTGGCATGAAACCGCTTCACTCTCATTGAAATGCATTGGCAGAACGCGGATTCGACTCTCATAGGTATTTTGGTGTGAGGGCACCCTTAGTCCAAAGTTTCAAGTTGAGTGAAAGTACAAAAGTATTGGCATCAAAATATACTTTTAAGTAGGCTACTAAAAGTAAAATGACTCATTTGTTATGCCAAATGTCCCATTTTCCAAGTTTGAAAATGGCAGATCTACAAGCTCACAACGCATATGTTAACTTGTGCAGTAGTGTTTTGTAATAATGATCAAGATCTACAAAGTAACTAGTAGCTAAAGTTTCCAAATAACTGTACTGGAGTAAAATGTGCCTCTGAGATGTAGTGGAAGCATTGATAATTGGAAATGCTCAAGAAAAGAAAACATACCTCAAAATTCTACTTGCATAAAGTAAATGTACGCAGGTACTTTCCATCACTTTTGTGTGCACAGTCTAACATCAGGCTACTAATCTGATCAAACATTTTGTAAATAAGCCGTGCCGAGCAAACTGTACCGTATTGAAACTGTACCTTTTCCTATGCAACCTTCTAATATAGTCTTCAATCAATCAAACCAATAAGGATGACAATTGTGATAAAGAGGTATAACAGAAGCAGAGTAGACATCCACGTTCCAGCATCAATTTCTTTATGAATGTCAAGGTTGTGTGGACCACAGATTTTCAACATTGTTACCATGACGGCAATACAATATTCAGGATTCTAAACTGGTATAGGAAATATAACATCACAAGGTGAGTATGGAGTTATGTTTAATAGGCCTTTCACACTTATTACCTAATCACCTAATCGCAATTATTTGAGATAATCACAATTATATTTTGCATAATAGTCATAATCATTTCCATATAGATTTTTTCTCTAACATTTAAAAAAAAATGTGGAAATAGCAGATCTACAAGCTCAAACCGCGCCAATAGATCGGCTATTTACACTATTCATATAAAGCATAATGTAATGTAATGTATTAGTCATTATCTGCCCTGTGCAACTTTGGTTTACGAAGCCTAAAAGCCAAACAGAAATGTAATTTCTATTCCAATGTTCAATGACGGAAACATCATTAAATTGTTAATAGCAATTATTTGAGTGACAATCACCAAGTAAAATGCCATAATCGTGACAGCGCTAATGGTTAAATCAAAGTGGTGCATGTCCTTTGAATTGGCCTTTGATTGGTGTAGTGGTTAACGAAGACTAATCAAAGGATGAACATTCCTCATTTCCATTGCGCAGTGGAAGGCTGGGATGATTCCCCGCTGTGATCCATTAGTACAGTAACTCACGCTGATGTCGATTAGTGACCGTGGTGAGACAACAGAGCAATAGCAGGGTGTCCTGAGAGTTCTCCTTCCATCTTCCCTTTGCACTGTCCTCTGTGGAAATACACAGAAATCCTCTCTCTCCTCTGGCCTGCCTTTTAGTCTTTTACAGTCTGTGTGTCATGGCTGTCCTGGCTTTGGAGTCTCTGTCATTGCAATGCCTTTAGAGGAATCTGTGAGGGAAATAAAAATACTAGTCATATTGTGTATGCAGAATTATATAACAGGTAGTTGCGATGAAGCAATCTGATTGGTTGAAATAGATCTCTACCCGTGCAAATAATGAGCACTACTGCATGGTCTCATCAAACAAAGATATCAGCAGCTGGTCGCGAAAAAGCTGAAGTGCTCCCTCTCCTCACACTATGCTAGGCTAGCAGTTTTCATGTGAAGTTCAGGGACATAGTAGCTAAATGTGGCAATAAAAATGTACAAATTAAATGTAACTTAATTATAATGAAATGAAGTTGACATGTTTTTTTAAGGGCAACGGTTGTATAATCGCAATATTACACTCGAGGGTGTGCCTTCAATAAAACACTGTTACATCTATCCATATGTTGTCATTGTTACTCCTCCTCACCTATGACTAGACTGATACATGATATCAGGGAAGTTTCAATTCCCTGCAAATTGATTTTCGTGAATGAGTTACTTTTTTTTTTATAATAACCATGTTTGAAGGTCAACTCTTCAAGTGTTCACTGTGTGTACCTGACTGGCAGGGTGTGTGTATGCGCTGCACATAGAGCAGGAGCAGGAACAGGCTGAAACAGATGACGGATGCAATCATGCCACTCAGCAAGAAGGCATAACTACCCCGACTGTGGATCACCTGGACGGAGACAGAAAACACACACATGCACAGATACACACACACACACACACACACACACACACACACACACACACACATATACGTACAGCACACATGCACACGCAAACAATCCCATTTCATATGCATCTTTAGTCAAACATGAATACGTTTATATTTGTTCACGCACCTTGGACAGTAGTATCTTACCGATCCAATGATCATCTGCATCACCATCTCTCCTAAGCTGGCGCTGGTCACTAGGACAGTTGTGGCACAACCTTCAGACACAAAGAAAACATTTATGGGGTTTTCTCAACATTAGTTGCACATCTACAGTATGTGCATGCATACATGTTAATGCATCTATAAAGGCATGTACGTATATCTATGAATACACATGTACACAGGGATGTGTGTGTGTGTGTGTGTGTGTGTGTGTGTGTGTGTGTGTGTGTGTGTGTGTGTGTGTGTGTGTGTGTGTGTGTGTGTGTGTGTGTGTGTGTGTGTGTGTGTGTGTGTGTGTGTTTCTCACAGTCTGAGAAAACTCATTTCGGCTGCTTGTATTTGTGATCGTATTCTTTCTGTCATGATCCACACTTCATGACAAGAGGTGAGAGTAGGAACGAAGATTGCCCAACAGTGTGTGTTACCTTTATAGTTTAGTATGTCTTCTGTAAAGGCCAGCATACAAGGAAATACGCTACTGATGCAGAGTCCCAACACACATGTTCCAATGAAGAGAAAAATACTGCTGTAGTAGAGAAACACCATCATACACTGCACTATTATCACCCCCACCTGAGGAAGAAACAAAAAGAGAGATCGAAAGGGGCATGATTTAATGTATTTTTCTTTTGGGGGTTATAAGGAAAAAGGTGGCATTGTTTTTTTGTTTTGTTTAGTTGGGGTTAGGGTTAGGGCCAAGATCTTAAGTTTTGAATTAGTTTTTTGCAAAACGTTATTTCAGTTTTAATATTGTACAAACCGTATAAAGTAAACCCAATTTCTATTCAGATTCTGTTGTGTCAAAGTTATGCACAAGTTAAATTCAAAGTAGCATCTAATTAGGTTGGCTAAAAGAACAGTACGCCGCTCTCATTCTAATTATCTAATTTGAATTCACAGCCAGTTCAAATTTGATTATGCTTATTGCTTGTGATGATTCCACTAGAGCGATAGCCCGTGTCTATTTGAGCATAGTTCCTTATTGAACTCCCATTCTATTCGACACCCCAAAAGTACTAAGAGAAACACAAAGTCATGAAGAAAAATGTAATGTTCATGATTGAATCATAACTCTATATGACTAAGATGAAGATATTCAGGTCATGAGCTCTTCTTGCCCACAAATTACATTTGAGAGAGTGTTTTATTAACATTTGAGAACAAAACAAATGCAAAACAGTTGTTGCGTGCAACACTCCCTCTACAGGTTGCTATGCCTGCTTTGTGTGATCGGTGTGAACAGTAGCACTTAGTAGCATTCATGGAATTGCATGTGTGAAAATTATATATGATCTTGGTGTTCAGATACTGTTACATATTATTATTAATCCCTGCACAGCATTAATTAGACTTCAACCAGCAGGTAAGTTTCCCCCAATTAAGTATTGTCAACTTTCCTTGAATGTGCATTTTGTTCATACTCACCTCCCATGCAATTAAAAAGTCAATGGTGAATGAAAACGTGGGTGAAACTTGGATTGTTGGTGCGACTGTGTGTTCATACATACCAGACTGAAGGTGAGCAGCCTGGCAGCAGTGTATCTGCAGGACAGGAAGATGAATGCCAGCCTGCCAGCTGTGATGGAGGCCCAGAACACACTGTCCAGGTAACCGGCTGTCTTGTGGCCCATGAACAGTGGAGGGGACATGGCGTAGGTGTAGACGAAGCCAGCATAGGAACCCTGGGTTGAAAGGCAGTAGCATGTTAGCTTGGACAGTCTACTCTATTGTAAAGTACAGTTTCCTAATAATATTGCATGTTGTGTGTTTTCTGAGCCTGGGTGGTAATAGAAAGTCTCACTATAATGCCGTCAGTGATGAAGAGAATGGCTCCACCCAAAATGTGGAGGAGGAAGAAAGAGGGCGGACGACCCTTCAGGTTGCGAAGGCGACAGCATCTAAACACACTGCTGTAACCTGAGAAGAGAGTAGGGTAGCACTTAGTAACACCTTTGCACTATTAAGCATGCATTAGTTAAGCATTATTAAATACTTAATTAATCATTAATTCATCATTTGTATAGCATTATTCATATATTATTAAGCAATAATAAACACTGTTATAAACATTTTATTCACGATTAACAAACTTATCTTTAATGTGCTCAATGATTGTTTCTAAATCACTGCTTCTATCTCATATCTCACCATATATAAAGCATAGATAGTCGTGACTTTAGATGGGCTCACACAAAATACTTAACTAACGACTAGTAACCAGAGTCTTGCACGGGTCTGATTTTGACAACCTGCGCCTACTCTGCCCGTCATTAATCAGATCCGTGGACCGACCCGCTACCCGTGATTATATAAAAACGCCCGCCCGTCTATCCGTGATTACATGCATTAAAGTAAATAGCCTACAGCCGTGCATGCGTGCTTCCTGGCATCACACTCGATCGTCCCCGCACGTCGTCCTCAGTGTTTGCGACGCAATGTACAGTATTTACACTAGTAAGACGCCTCAGGGCGACAAGCGACCTCGGTGAGGTCGTACCATGTCTTGGCCATCTGGCCAGTGATGTATATCGGACCAGTTACCCATATATGGAGACCCCTGGTACCCATAAATGGAGATCCATGTACTGTACGGTATATGGAGATATGCTGTGAGAGCCCAAACATACTTACTCACAGTTATTCGTTATGTGAAAGTCCTATGATGTCTATGACATTTGACATCATACCCATATATATGGAGATCCCTGTATGTAGAACCAGCCACACAGATATGGGCTGTCTTGGCCATATATGGATTCTGTTAGTGTGGTATGTGGCCGATGTGGCCTCCATATATGGGCAATTGGGCATTCCCATATGAAGTCCTGTTACTGTAGATATGGGCTTAATATTGATGACATCAGGGAACTCCATTTTTGGGCATAAAAGGTTTTCTGTTGTGTGACACTCACAGTGAAGCCAGAGCGTGATGTCAGAGCAGCAAACCTATTCTGTTAGAGTGGTTCCCCTGAGTGACATCACAGTGACGTCAGAGCATCAAACCCATAGACCGCAAAAAATTGTACACGTCCAGACGGACGGAGTCAGCATGTACCGTTTCACATACTAAACTGCGACCTTCGTTTGCAATAAACGCCAGGTCGGCTGCCACTCTTAATTATTTTAGTCTAACGTGCTAGTGCGTGCTGTGGTTCTATCTGTGTGTTGTGTGTATCCTGCCAGCTCACTGTGACTGAGTGCGCTCCAGACGCTCCTGTGTGAGAGTGACTTGACATTTAGGCGCAAGCAATGCTGTTTGCATGCATGCCGTGGTTCTGTCCTGCTGCTCACTGTGCGTGCTCCTGTGATGTTGTTTAGGCAGAAACATTTGTCTGATTTTCACAATAAAATGTCACCCGCCCGTGTTTAGTCGGCCACCGGCTGTCCCTGCACCCACGATTTTATAATGGTATAATGTTCCGCCCGTATTCACCCGTCAAACAGATACCCGGCCTGTTGCAGGACTATGCTAGTAACTACTTTAATAAATCACGAGGTTGAGTATGAATAAGTGCGTCATAGCGATTTAGATATGTTTAGAGAGTGTGTTAATACACATTTTATAAACATATTATTATAAATTATTATAAAGTGCTACCGACAGGGGTTTTGGATTTATTCAATTCCATTTTAATGAACTGATTATATAAGTCAAGCATGAACGCACGCGCACACACACGCACACGTACACACACACACACACACACACACACACACACACACACACACACACACACACACACACACACACACACACATACACACACACACACACACACACACACACACACACACACACACACACACTGTGTACAGTTTGATGGATCATGTAATGTATCCTTGATGGTTCTCATGACCCTTCATACACACATTCAGCTCCTCTTACCCTGGTCCGTGCTGGGTGACCCTGCAGAGCTTCTGGAGGACAGAGAGTCTCTGTCTAGCAGACGAGGACTGGCGTTATTGGAACAGGGCAGCAGTCTCTCATGGTACATCAACACAAACACTACAACTGGAACAGGCAGCTGGCGGCACACACACACGCATGCACGCACGCACGCACGCACGCACGCACACACACACACACACACACACACACACACACATATTGAGATAATGGTAGGAATCATATTGATATACAAGTGGTCGTATGTTTACCAGCCCCTTGTTATCAAAAGATTGGAACAGAATGATCCAGGAAGAAAGATATTATGTAAGAATGGATGTCTGTGTCTGTCTGTCTCTCTCTCTATATGTGTGTGTGTGTGTGTGTGTGTGTGTGTGTGTGTGTGTGTGTGTGTGTGTGTGTGTGTGTGTGTGTGTGTGTGTGTGTGTGTGTGTGTGTGTGTGTGTGTGTAGACCTCTCTTTCTCACACACGCACGCACACACACACATACACGCACGCACGCACGCAGGCACGCACACACACACACACACACACACACACACACACACACACACACACACACACACACACACACACACACACACACTGCAGTCAAATAACCACACATGTTGAGCATGTAGTCGTGGCACTGGTCCTACAGTACTTACAGTACTGTATGTAAAGCAGTTAGGTGTGTCGGGATATAAAGTACAGTTGGTTATCTTAACTCCTATTCAAATAGCCCTACACATCAATACCTAGCTTGACGTTTTCTAGCCTTCTAGCAAAACCACCAGTCACAAGACTTGGGGGCGGACCACACAGACTCCCAGTAAAGTCAAACACTCTTCTTGGAATGTGTTCCACTGCTGTTTGAATTATTTCCTACAGTGTTTGTTTTTTAACTCTTTGCGTGCCAGCGCCCTCTAGGGGCCAAAGAATGCCAGCGCATCTCTCATAGGCGAGCGCTTTAGCTTCCAGGACTTCAGCTTCCAGGACCTGACGTGCTCACGTTGATGCACTGCATGGAAATGTCCCGGATGAAGATGCTAACAGAATGGCTATTCCCATTTTGTCATCTAAAAGATCATTTTTGGGCGATTTCGCCGTAAATAAACCTCGCGCCGCTTTCCAAAAACACAAAAAAGAGATATAAGCCTTTAAAGATGCGGTCCTTCATTGGATTAGGCGGAGATTGGCGATTGCGTTCGCAAATTACGGCCGGCCGGGACGTTGTTAGCTTTCGGCTAGTAGCTACAAAAATCAAGCCAGGCTTCAGAAGGCCTCTTATCATTTTATTCATTTAATTAAATAAAGCCGAACTACTTCGGGATCGGCACACTCGTGTACTCATCGGAAGCGGCGCCGAACATCGGGTGAACATTGGGGAGCTCAAAAATGTATTTTAAACCATTTTTAATGGAATATATCGTCGGACAGAGTAGAATGGCTAACTGGCTAGCGGCTAGCGAGCCAGGACCACCCACGACTCTACAAGCAGCTCGGGGTAAGTGAATTAATAAAAAAAAGATTGTATTGGATTGAAATAAAGCCGAACTAGTTCGGGATCGGCACCAGATGAGTTAATCAACTACGGTTACCTTGTATAAACCGCAAATGAAACTTACAGAAAATTGGCTAATTGGCTGAATGATAGTTTATTTTGATTAGGCCTACTGCTGGTCATTGTAAGTCATTTCATTGTATATTTAAGTTATTTGTCATATCTGTCCTGAGCAATTTTGTTTACGAAGCCTGAAAAGCAAACAGAATTGTTAATTGCAGTTATTTGTATGAAAATTAATTGTCAACAAAAATCTAATAATCGTGACAATTCTACTGCCAGGCAGCCAACGTAGCCTACAGTATACTAACCCTCCTCTGATTGTCTTTCCCTTTCGCAGGTTTTCCGCTGCACTGCCTGCTTGCCATCGCTTCTTTCCTTCATCTTTACCCACTCCCCCCACACGCACACACGCACACACACACTCACATTGATGAGAGCCATGATCCAGAAGGCGTAGGCCACCTCGGTGGTCACGACTCCCTCCGTGTGGAGAGGGTAGTGGGAGACGTTGTGCAACACCAGTCCCGGCCCTACCAGGGTGCTGCGCAGATGGTGGAGGTCTGAAGAGGACGAGTTGCTGGTCCAGTTGGAGCTCAGGATGCAGTTGTCCTCAGACAGAAAAGGGTCAGCTACCAGGGGGCTGACCAGAGCTCCCAGGCCTATGAAGAAATGCAGGGCCTGGGGCAGAGGACAGGGTTCTGGAGATTACTTTCCCAGATTACTCATTACAATCGTCATCAGTAGTATAATCTGCATGGGCAATATCATCTTGTTGCATCTTATGGCCGTGTAGATCGCCTATTTTAGCTATTTAGACATTTTAGACATTTAAAAAAGAAAATGTATATTATCTTCACAATATGATATAGTCACAATAGCGATTAAGGTATTTAGTCCCAAAATATAATATTCGATTTAGACCATATCGCCTAAGCCTATAATCTATTTTTATTACATTATTCAGGCTCACATATTTATACTAAGAGTGTTGTTGTTTTTTGTTTTTTTTTTCTTTTTTTTATAAAAATACAAAGGTCAAGGTTGTTCTTGAATTCAAACTGAATTAGAGAACAATTCCAACTCATCTGACCTGCAGGAAAACAGCAGAGTCTTTCTGGTACAGCTGCACCAGCCGCAGGTTTGCGAGGGTGTCAATCACCCCCATTGCAAGGCCAGCAATTGCCATGGCAACAGACAACAGAATGACATGGTGACACAGTGGGATGATGGCAAACACCAGGGAGATGAGGAGCGTGGCAGAGCACAGTGTCCACAGGGAGGACTGCAGTCTGGAAAGGAGGGGGAGGAATCAAAAAAAGTGAAAATGTTTTTATTATAGTGCAGTGCTTCTCAACCTGTGGGTCTCAACCAGGGGGGTCCCCAGATTATTTTGGGGGGGTCCCGAGATGACGGGACCCCCTGTTATAGTGCATATCACATATTCAAAAGGGCAACGGTCCGCCATTCCGAAACACCGCTATTCCGAAGCAGGGTTAGGGTTAGGTTTAGGGTTAGGGTTAGGGTTAGGGGTAGGGTTAGGGTTAGTTAGGGTTAGGGTTAGGGTTAGGGTAAGGGTTAGGGTTAGGGTTAGGGTTAGGGGTAGGGTTAGGGTTAGAAGTCAACGTTCGGAATAGCGGTGTTTCGGAAAGGCGGGGTGTAACCCATGCAAAAGCCTTAATGAAATTCCTCAATTACACAAGTCTGCATTTGGAATCATAGGGATATGTATTACCTTTAGAAAACCATCCAATAGTAAAACCTTTGCTATTGATTTCATTTCCAATTTAGACATTTAGCAAAAGCTCTTATCCAGAGGAGCTTACACAATTGCATTAAATGGCATTAAACATGTCACAACACATAAAGATAAAATGCGATGTGTAATGCCATGCAAAAGCCTTAATGACATTCTTCAATTATACAAGCCTGCAGTTGGGATACATTTTTTTGCACAGGGATATTTATTACCTATTGTATCAGTGGTAAAACCTTTGCTATTGATTCAATTTCCAATTTAGCAGATGCTCTTGTTCAGAGTAGATGGCATTAAACATAGTCATAAAATGACTATCAGTAAATGGTCAAGTAAACAGAGTGCAAAGAAAAACTATTAAGTGCTACAAAGTAATGAGGATGGAGGAACATGCTATCTATGTTATTGGTCATGCAAACATCATGCCTTACAATTTACAGTTTAGGCATTTATAAACACTCTTAATCCAGAGCCATTTACAACCAGTCAGATGTCCTAAGGGAGAGAAACGACCTCGACCTAAAGGGCAAGATCACGCTGAAAAATCAGAGGTTCTTAATATGGCACAGTTAAGAAGCAGGAGTTAAACTATTAATCTTGCTGGTCGACACAGGTGAGTAGCTAACCTGCCGACGCTGGTTGTCGAAAAAATTACACATCGAAAGAGCAAGATTTCCCCTAGGGCAAGTGCTACGGTATGGCTAAGGTGGAGTCTGAAGAGGTGAGTCTTTAGATTACGGAGGAAGTTTGGGAGTGAATCAGCAGTTCTAATTGCAATGGGGAGTTAATTCCACAGTTTGGGAACCAGAAGGGAGAAGAGTCTGGGACATGTGGAGCGCCGTCCCGGATATTTAAGCAAAGGTTACAGTAAACATCCCTGTTCACTGTGGCATACAGTAAATAGCAAAATGTAAATAAGTAACCAACTTCTCTCCATACTAGTGTAACGACCGGGATTCGAACTCTTGTATACATTTTAAAAACAAACAAATCTAAGAAATTCCATGAGTAAAGAAAAATTATATATAGCTAAGTAGTGAAAATCTGCTGTTTTCACTAGTTTGGGTCCCGGCTAAACATCTAATCTAATCTAATCTAATCTAATCTAATCTAATCTAATCATCTAGTCTCGACCTGAAAGGTTTGGGAAACCACTGCCTTTGATTGCCTTGTAGGTCATCAGTGTTTTGAATTGGATGCAGGCAGCAACTGGAAGAAGGGGGAGACGTGCAAATATAGGACATTTGAAGACCAGGCAAGCAGCGGAATTTAGGATCAGCAGTTGGCATTTGAGTGTGCATGCTGGTGGACCAACATTCCCCAGAGTCTTACATGTTCCTATTAATAAGTGGCAAGGCCCACTACTGTATATGTCATTAATGATGATGAATGGGTTTTGTTGGTTCTGTCCATAACATTAAAGTCACCTTGATGGGGTTCAGGTCCACTATTCCGCTATTTACCCAGTTAGCTTATCAGGGCCCTCGAGCACAAAATAACCTACTCCTTATCTTCACCATGGGCTTTCCATCTTTCCTGCCAACTTTCCATAATGTCCCACTGTTGAATATCCATTTCCTCTACCTCCATTCTCTCTAAGGTGAAAGGGGCATTTCATATAATGCTCATCGTCTTTATAATAAGTTGAAAATGTAAGGGGTAAAAAACAAAGAAAGAAAGAATTTACCTACATCATCCCACGAGGGAAATTCAGTTTTCAGCTTAACCCAGCTGAACCCAGTGCTGCCCACAAGGAGCACGAGGGAAAGGGAGCAGTGATAGTTGGAGCGGGGAATCGTACCTGTGACCTCCGGAGTCCTAGGTATGGACACTAACCACTCAGCTATCACTGCTATCAAACATTATATAGGAAGTTATGGAACATATTAAGTTTACTTTGAGATTAAAGAACACGGACAGAGGGTTGTTCTTGACTGCTAAAGCACTGCACAACAGAAGATGTAAACATTAAGCATACATATTCATTATTGTGCACAACTGTAATGCAAGGTATGCTCACTGTTTATCCGTCATATATTGTGTGTAATACATGTAAAAGAAAAAGGGAAATGGAACATGATATGAGTGAAGCTAGCCTTGTAAACCACCAACTTCCGGAAAACGCATTGAAATTTGTTTCATCTGGGATCCTTCTGGATTTCCGGAAGTTAGTGGTTTACGAGGCTATAAGTGCAAGCAAGCAGAACGGACAAAAAGCATGAAGCCTGATTTATACAACATTGTATAACAGAGCATGACAGAGCAAATTAAGCATGATGCAGCATCAATCCACAATGATGGTTCATCATTTTAAAACTGAATCCACTGAATGGAAATGTTATGTTTTTGCATGTGTGTGTGACGTGTGTGTGTGTGTGTGTTTGGGGGGGTGTTAACATAATATTTTCTCTTAGATGAGCTTTAAAGGGGTCAATATGCATCCATCCCTTGGTTAAGTGATGCGTGCGTGGCCCTATCTTGACTGTATTCTGTCATGTTGATATGATAAGCATTTCTGGAGCGTAAAATCCTATTATTTGCTGATGCCTATTCTCTCCTGTGTAGATGCTGATGCCTGTTTAGCTGATCAATAAGCATTTCACAGAACAGTGAATGGTGTCAATGATGACCTGTGACAAGGGAGGGATAGTCTATCAGTGTTTTGGGGTGAAGGATATCATAGAATGATTTTCTTGTTTGCACAGACTCATTTTGACGAGCTATTTATTTCATAAAATAGCACATACAGGCACACATGTTGCTCATAGCCAATGCTATGTGTATTATTTTATCCCCTAATCTCTCTCCTAATTTTGTCACTGGCCCTTCTTTTCTCCCTCCCCTTTTCCCCAGTTATAGTTAATTTTATTTTATTGATTTCTTGGTTAATGTATTGTAATTCTTGGTTATTCCTGGTTTGTTTTCCAGTTTCATGTTGTATTGAATACTAGTGTTGAATAATGATGTAGGAATAATAGGCTAATAACAACAACAATATCATAATGATAATAATAATAATATCCTATAATTCTGCAACATGACAGACATGGACATGTACATGTACATAGGCTACTTTTCTAAGGCTTTGGCCAGAACTCACGTTTTCTTAAAAAGTCCTCCAAAGGTGCTGCCCACCAGGAGAAGAGACTGCTGGGCGAAGAACACCCAGGTGATCTGCTGCAGCGTGGAGTGGGTCTGACACCTCAGGTCCAGGATGGTGGGCCCGAGCAGCGCGATGCACAGGCCGAAGCTGAAGAACACGCTCCAGTAGGTCAGCGTGTGCTGCCAGTGGCGCTGGAACAGCGTCCATATGCGCTCGTCAAACCAAGGCTTCATCATCCCGGACAGGTCGCTCAGGACAGACCCACATAGATGATGATGATGATGATGGGTCGCTGTTTCCGAAGCCACTGGTTTTCATTGAGTGCCTGTGTGTGAGTGGCACTGAGTGCTATCTGGCACGCATAAAACTAAACAAACATGTACAAGTGGCTCTCGAGACTCGAGAGAGGCTCGCATTGCCAAGTTGGCTTTGGCTTGCTTCCTCTTGGCAGTTTAGTTTGTGAGCTAATTGAATTGAACTTTTAGACGGACGTCACGCTGATAGGTTGCAGACAGGCTGCCACGCCTCCTTTCGAGGAAGCACGATAGTAGGCTACCTCAGTCGGAAACCTCCAAATTAAACAGAGCAGATCTATAAGCTCACATATCGCATCGCAACGCATTGTGATCTTGTAGATCGGCTATTTTCAAATGGCTGAAATGTATACAGGGCTGAAGTTGTTAATGCATGTTTTGTAATAGGCATTGTGAGCTTGTAGATCGGCTATTTTCAAATGGCCCCAATGCATACTGTAGGGCTGAAGGTGTTAATGTATGTTTTGTAATACTAATCAAAATCTACAAAGTAACTTGTAACTAAAAGTTTTCAAATAAATGTAGTGGAGTAAAGTAGGCCTATACAATATTTGGATCCGACATGGGAGTAGGCCTAGAAGTAGGAAATAGCCTACTCAAGTATGTATTTAGTTACTTAATTTACACCACTGGTTGGGAGTGCTAGCCTACCTCTATCAAAACAATAACAAAACCACCTGCTCTCTGTGCTATTCAGCCACTGAATAGCCTATAAACACAGAACACACAGGTGTTAGTGTGAGCATCTCTCCTCCTGAGTGAGAAGGGCTCCGACTTCTGGTCACTCAGGTCGCTGAGTTGGTCCTCAAGGACTGAGCTTTTATTGGATAGGTAGGCCTACAGTGGAGAGAAAGGTGACACGGAGAAAGAGCAGGGGAGTGACATGCAGCAAATGGTTTGTCCATCCGGGAATTGCACCGGGGACTCACTGTCAAGTATTAGAGCACATTTTGGGCTAACCCCTCGAGGTCTCCCCATAAAAGGCTGCTGTTGCACTAATGCACTAAACTCTTTTTTCTGCTATACCACCAAAATGTGGAAAGCCTTACCGAAGGTCATAAAGGAGTGTGGATCACTAGCATCCTTTAAAATTGCCCTGAAAAACCACTTACAGGCAGCAGCCGTTCGCAACTGGTAAAAAAACTAACCTAGCCCAACCCTACCCTCCCCTGCCCCTTCTTTGTATATACTTACTTACTGTTTTAGACTCTTTTTTTGTTCTCTTATTATTTCTTTTCTTTACATATCTACTGCATAGTATTGTGTTCTATTTGTCTGTCATTCAATGTTATATGAGATACTTAAATGGTTTCTTGTGGAACCATAAGTCTTTTCATGGATCTCTTTTTTAGTAGACCTTGTATCAGTGAACTGTACCGTCATGAAACTGTACCTTTTCCTATGCAAACTTCTAATAAAGTCTTCAATCAATCAATCAATGCTAAGGTGGTAGATGATGTATGACCTGTTATTCATGTGAAGTTGTTCTACTCAGCCTGCAGTTTTGAACAACAACCCAACTGTACAAAATTGTCTTGTTTTTAATTTACAGTCCTATAGGCATCAGAAATGTACATCTCTAGGCCTAATCATGCTTATAGTGTAAATATGATTTTATTTTGATTAGAAAATGATTTAATCAGTTTAGTCTTTATCTTGTTCTATGTGAAGGAACAGTTTATACAATTGTTTGTATGAATGTTTTAAACATTTATCTTTCAAATGAGTTACTTATTTTACAATATAGGCTAAGTAGTGGTATCAGTGGACATTTTTACTCGTATTTAGACTTGCTGACTCAGTAGCTCTGCCCCCAACAGCTCAAGAGAGCTTTTATTTTAACACAGAGAGACCTTCAACTATGTTATCAATAGTCAATCTTTTATAGAGTTGTTACTGACCAGACAATACATAAAAATGCATAATCCTAGCTTTCCCAGGCCTATACACAATAGGTGAATGGCTGTAGCCTACTTTTATGCTTTGTCCAATGACGCCATCTTCTGTACATTTTTATTGGTACTCTTTAATCACTCCTGTTCTCTACCATTTCATTCAAGGCTATATCTTACAATAAATACATCACTTTAGAATTTAGAATTCTTGCTCAAGGAAGCATCTCAGGGAGACCATTGGATGGTGTGCCTGTTATGTCAAAATGATTACCTACTGGGTATTTGGCTGCCATTTAGCAATAGCTCACACCCATTACAGTACTTGCCTTGGCTTTGTCTTGCAGAGCATGGTTCTTCCCCATGCCTTTAGGGACAGAATTCTATGTGGACAAAAACCACATTGAAGAGGTACATGGGTTCCAGAACATCTCTACTTTTATTCATTAGTTCATTATTGAATCAATTTTGGCTTTGTGGCAGTCACAATACATTCAGTTTCTCAGTTTTCATACAGTATACCACACAAAATATTGAATATCACATCTTATACAAAATCTAAACATTAATCTTTTATAAAACATTTAGATATCATCTAATTAAATTCCTCCTCTTAACATGGGCTTGTTTCTCGCGGCATAAAATTCACTGAGGAAGATGAAAACATCTGTTAAAATACAATATATATATATTATTTATTTTTCGTGACATTATTTAAAATAGCTTCATTTACCACAACAAATACACAAACAGTAACACCACTGAGGTGGGGTGGGTTGGGGTGGTGTAGGGTGGAGATGAAAGTGTAAAATACACCGCTACATCTTTCCTAAGTCCCAACAGATCACCCTCTCACTCCTCGTCTTTATATCCAAGAGAAAGGGTCACATGGCAACGCTCACGTCAAAGATTTCATCCAGCTTTTAGTGGAAGAAAAGGGTTTCTTCGGTGGTCCATTTAAGTCAATTGAGAAAGTGAATTGAAATAAGAAGAAAGGCCAAGAATTCATCTTTTGACAACAGTACATAATGTGTGCAGACTCATAGTCGACTCCAGGGTTGTCGCACCAAATTCTGGGCTATGGGTACTTTAACTATTGAAAAATAGCAGATATACAAGCTCACAGCGGGGCACTCTATGTCAGTGGTGATCAAACTTCTTCACGTGAAGGACCCCCAACATGATATGTATTTGGCTACAGACCCCCATCTCAAAATATTTAGTTCCAGGGACCCCCCCAGAAGCAAAATTTGAGTTACAAATGTTCGCTTAAAAAATACATATTTCACGACTCTACAAGATCTACAAGCTCGCAGCGCGGCACTTGGTGCCACGCTGTGAGCTTGTATATCTGCTATTTTTCAATAGCTAAAGTATAAAATAATTCCAGGCCCCTCCACCTTGGGCCCTAGTAATTCAGTCCCACTTCTCCCCCCTCCCCCTTGTGACACCCCTGGTCGACTCTACTTAAGACTTGGCGTCGTGACGTGTGTTGTGTTGCTGTAGGTTAGGCAGGTCGATATTGTGGGCACTTGAGGGAATCACTGAAATACAGCCAGCCAGCATCGAGGAGCGAGCCGCCAACATTTGAGTTATCGGTGGTGATTTATCTATCAAAGTGTCTCAAAGCCAAGAGTAAGAAGATTTTCATTCCAACCAAATAATACTAGCTACTTCACCAAATGGTGCTCCCACACAGGTTGAATTTAGTTTAATGGAAACAGTCTTGGCTCTCTTTATGACACATGACCAGACACCATTACTCTACTATTCTACCAATCTACCAGGCCAGCGCCAACCTGCTTATCAGTGGCTCAGGTGCAACAGCGTTCTATCCAACATTACTCAGAACTTATTGAACCCACAAATCAGTTTCTAGTCTGCATCGCCGTTGGTCTGACAACATCACTAATGTAATATCAGCATTTGGAAGTAGGATCAGATAAGGAAGCCAACATGAATTACACGCACGCACGCGTGCGCGCACACACACACATACACACACACAAGCAGTGTCTCTGTCATTGTGCAATTGTATTGGACCTGTCAGCCTACATTATGCCACAAGTCATTGTACAGCGGCAGCCCCAAACAGTGATAACATCTGGTATGTTGATTTAACTCTGAAAGTGTAAAAATAAATGTTTTGTCTTTCAGTGTAAAATCAACACTCTGGATTTTTACTGTTTAGCCTCACATCTTACATTTCCTTCTGTTGGTCTCAGCAGGGTATGTACTTCTGACCACATCCCTACCCATCATGTGTCTGCGAAAATGTATCTGGCCCATTCCCACTGGGCCAGATAAACAGATAAAAAAAATATCTTTCTCCATTCAAGTGGATGGTAAGATAAAGATAGAAAAAAAATAGTCACAGATATTTTGTATCTGTATCTTACCATCCTCTTGAATGGAGAAAGATATTTTTGTATCTGTTTATCTGGCCCAGTGGGAATGAACCTTAACTTAGATTCTTCATCTAGGTCTAGAGGGCTCAAAATGGGCTCAAATCTGAAAGGAGTGAATTACAATGGGAAGAATAGACATTTTTAGAGCTTTATGTACAGTGGCCAATGTGTGTACTTGAAACACATTTTATAAGAATTCAACACACTCCCAACTCCCTGCCAAGAACTGGTTTGGCAAGAACGTTTAGCAGTGCAAGATGAAGGTGTTGGGGAATATTATGTGAAATGACTAAATATAGAATTTGGCACAAGAAGGTAATTATCTGACATTATTTCCATATCTTTATCATATGTTATTATCGTCACTGTGGTGCAGAAATCTTGTATTTCCATATTTAAACGTTATATGTTTCTTCATTGGTGAATTGTATACTTAGTGTTGTGCAAAAGTAGAAACAATTAATAACTAATGAAATTAAGGTTTTGAAAAGAGCTTGTCCCCAGGCTGGCAGAGGGAGTGTAGAGCCCAGGATTATAGACAATAAACACCGGGTGAAAAAAAAGGGGGTTTTAAAAATCGTGGGATAAAAACTGTAGAAAAAAGGGGAAAAAAAGAAAGTAAGAGCTGGTGATTAAATAAGTTAATAACTGATCGCACAGGTTCTCCTTTTCTATCAAATTAACTAGGGATGCACAATATTGCAATTTTGACTAATATCTGATTACTGGTTAATTGCTGGGTCAAATCGGCTGATACCAATACCACTAACGATATCACAATTAACATTTCGAGTCGGGTTTACTTGGAGACACCTTAAAGACCGGTTACAGTAACTGTGATTCTGAGAGCAGAATCAGATACAGACTTCAAAACAGCACTCTTATTACCTGATTACATTAGGCTTACTGATCATTCACACAACTTCTAGTGTTTTTAGACCAGTGGTTCTCAAACTTTTTCATGTCAAGGTCAAGGACCCCCAAATTGACACTTATTAGCCTGTGGAACCCCATTTGAAAATATATGCCAGCGACCCCCACATAAGAGAAGATTTTTACAGCTCTAGCAGTGATTTTCAACCATTAGGCTACAGACCCTCTTTAATGGCATGTCTATCTCTGGGAGGGACCCCAATTCTTATTGTACTCCCTCAAGGACCCCACTTTGTGAACCACTGTTTTAGACCATTTTGAAACCTTCCTAGTAAACACTGAATCTACAGCCTTCATCATCACAAAAGGCTTTTTCAGCTTCACATTCAAACAGCTAAAAAGAATATATATTATTTTGATATCGGTTCAATACCAATATTGCCAATACTGATATGATGACTTTAATTTTATTTTTATTTTTTTTTAAGTAATGGTTTTGGACACAAACAGTTTTGGCACCGACAGCAAGGATAACATGCAATACTAGAGCGGAGAAGGTCTTTGGTAAGATACTAAGGAACGTTTCAGAATCAGGCCAAGGTAAGGAGGGAGGCGAAGGAAAAGGAAGCAGGCTTCAGAGGACACTTCTGGTTTGTGCAAAAAAAACACTTATGCGAACGAACCCCTAACACGCAGGCTACCACTATAGATCTCTAGATATCAAAGATTCTTAGCAAGCCGACATAGCATGCACGCATTTCACTAAGGCAACTTCAAAAACTCAGTGATCACTGTTGTTGAACGAAGACCCCCAAGCCAAGTTGAAACACTGGGTCACTCTAACAAGGTAGGTTCATCTTATGGATGCACACACTTTGATTCAATTTGGAATTTGCTTTTCTCTTATTTTTTTGGTAAGGTCATTGTTTCTCATTGGGGTGGTGTGGCAGAGGTATGGGAGTCTGCTCCTTAGGGTTGGGCAATATATCAATATTATATAAACAATAGCAGATCTACAAGCTCAAGCTTGTAAAACTTCTATATTATAATGATGTTTTTTGTATTATTAAAAAGAAAAATTGGTATTTTGATATTGTCACAATACAATATTATCATCACAATACAATATTGTATGTGGTCGAAATTGCCTATAGCCCAGGCCTAGTGCTGCAACTATTTATTGTAGAATTACTTGTGTAACAGTATAGCGCAGCTACAGACAAGGAAAGTTTCACTCAATGCTCAGATGGGTAGGATGTGATTTCGGTATAATTAGAGGTGTATTGCAGACAGCGTTGTGTATACAGTGTGAAAGTAGCAGAACAGTTCCTAACATCAGTAGTTGTGGGAAAGCAATACACTGTAATCCCTTTAGGCCTGTCATAATGAGGTACAGTACTATAGCCTAGTTGTACCAATTTACTTTCTAAACCGAGGCAGGAAGATAATTATTGTGACTGTGACTATAGCTTGGCAGTATGTCTTTTTATTGTACCGTAGCTTACTCGTGTGTGTGTGTGTGTGTGTGTGTGTGTGTGTGTGTGTGTGTGTGTGTGTGTGTGTGTGTGTGTGTGTGTGTAGTTGGAGATCTCTGAGAAATGTCTGAAGTGCAGTGCAAGTTCTTCCTCAGAAGCACCCTACGTGTCACCATGCGCTGTTGCCATGGAAACGGCCGACCGTGCGCGTACAAGTACGTGGGTGCGTGCATGCACGTTTGTGCGTGCACAGACACACAAGTGCGCGAGTGCAAGGAGGATATTGTCCGTTGAGCGAGTCTCATTGGCCACGGCGCTAGGGTCTTCACAGGGAGTTCTCTTCATCAACCTCTCTCTCTCTCTTTCTCTCTCTCTCTCTCTCTCTTTCTCCGCTCCTCTAGAAGATGCTCTGTCTTCTGTTTTTTCCTCGACCTGAGGCAGAGAGAAGGGTGAATGCTTTCATTAAAAAAATTAAAATCATAACAAAAAAATAAATATATATATATACAGTATATAAAGTCATACAGTATATTTATATAAATACTATATGTCTGTCATCTATTATATTACACATGTTTTCTATATTATGAAAGATGTCTATGTACCGATATAATACATTGAAGACATTTAGAATTAATTATACTATAGTTAAGATATAGTTATTATAATGCATAAATGCCCTTAATGCCCCTAATGTCCAATATATCTAGGGCCCTATCTCGCAAGGCCTTATCTATTATGCCTAATCTAATTAGGCATTTTTATATAATTGAAAAACCTCTTCAAGTGTAAAATTAGTTCAATCTCTAAAAATGCCAGATAATTTTAGATAGTTTATTCGTCATGCTCCCAGAGCAAGAGCCTTAAGGAAATTATTATTCGCTACCCTCTTTAAAAGTTCACCCCAAAATTACTTTTTTCTATCGATTACTTAACCGAGGCAGGAAGATAATTATTGTGACTGTGACTAGCTTGGCAGTATGTGTCTTACTCTTATGTATGTGTGTGTGTGTGTGTGTGTGTGTGTGTGTGTGTGTGTGTGTGTGTGTGTGTGTGTGTGTGTGTGTGTGTGTGTGTGTGTGTGTGTGTGTGTGTGTGTGTGTGACGAAAACGAAAAAGTATCCATGAATTCAAGTCTCCATGGGGTGAGTGAGTAATCGATAGGAAAAAGCGTATTTTTTGGCAGTTCTGTAAATCTTGAATTATATGTTGTCTTCAAATCGACGTTCTTTCCATTATGTTTGGAGAATGAGGTTTGTACCTGGTGGATGGAACAAAGAGCTGCGGTGTCCCGGGTCTTTCTGGAGTTGAATCTCTCGAAGAGAGAACACCGAGGCAGCTGTAGAAGGAGAAAAATCATCATGACTCATATGCTTAGTCAGTATTGTCTGAGGAGGAGGCAAGATGTGCTGTGTGTGTGTGTGTGTATGTGCAAGGGTGTCGCACCAAATTCTGGGCCCTGGGTACAAGGATTCACTCACTATCTTGTGCTTTAACTATTGAAAAATAGCAGATATACAAGCTCACAGTGCCACGCTGCGAGCTTGTAGATCTGCTATTTTTGAAAAATCGTGAAATCTGTGCAAGTCTTTGAATATTTCAAATCCTTTTAAGGTTTTTTGAAAAACCTATGTTCTATGTCAATGGTGCTCAAACCTTTTCATGTGAAGGACCCCCAAAATGAATGTATTTGGCCACGGGCCCCCATCTCAAAATATTTAGTTCCAGGGACACCCCCAGAATCAAAGTTTGAGTAACAAATGTTCGCGTAAAAAATACATAGGCTATATTCAAAGATTTGCACACATTTTCACGACTTTTCAAAAATAACAGATCTACTGTCTACAAGCACTGTGAGCTTGTATATCTGCTATTTTTCAATAGCTTAAGTAAAAAATAATCAAGGTCACTCACTGTCTGCCAGACTATGAATGCTCTCTCCCAGGCTCAGGAAGTAGGAGTGTCGGAGAGCTGTTTCAGAAGAGATTCTCCTCCTGCTGTCATACTGCAATCACAACACAACAGCTCTCTGATTACAGCATTCGACAAAACAGCAGTGATTCACAAGCTGCTGCTGTGCTGATTCCTGGTCTATTACCTGAAGTAGAGCTGACAGTAGTTCTATTCCCTCTGTGTCCAACCTGTTGGGAGACAAAATGGGTCAATTATGGTTGTATTGTATTATGAGGTTGCATGAGGCATTCACCAGCTGAATAATGTAGCTTAATCTAGCATAGATGTGTTAGTAATTTGACACTGCCATTCTAGTGCCCTGTGTAAGGTCTACAATTAATCAAAATCATTGATAGAGCTAGCATCTCATGACCAACAGTAAACGATTTAAAGTGAAATAAAACAATAAAAAGGTACCTTTTGGCACTTTATAGTTACAGTTTGGTCTGGTGCTAGAAGAAAATACCATTTAAAAGTATCCAGGGTGCACAAATGAAATGTGAAAAATGTGTCAAAAGGCCTGATTTACACGAGAAGCTAACGGCTGCAGCCTGCGGGAAGTCTGCAGATGCGGGTCTGAAGAACCGGGTCGGCAGACCCCATACTACTTGACTTTACTGCCCCCTAGTGATTCGGTGACTGTGCAGACATTGTAGTCACTTGGACAGGGCGTTTATCGTGGGCTTGCCCAGGCATTACGGCCTGGGCATAAATATAACGATTGCATTCACCACGGCTTCGTAACTCGCGCGGCGCTCCGCCGGCTGCGCGGCCCTGGCCCGCTCTGCGCGGGCACTCGCGCCGTCCGCTGGCCTTCGCGCCGCTTGCAATGTCGTGGACAATCGAGCGGCTCCGCCTGGAGCTAAGGCTGCCACTGGGAGCAGTAGAGAGGTTGACCTGGGTCTGCAGACCTGTTTGCAGACCCAGGTCTCGCAGACGCCTTCCTGCAGACCTGTTTGCAGACCCAGGTCTCGCAGACGCCTTCCCGCAGGCTGCAGCCGTTACTACTTGATTTACACTGCAGCCAAATCCAGCCTGAATCAGATCTGTGACACATCCAGAGTGGAATCTGATTGGTTTCATATGACCATGTGACCAGTTATACAAATCAGATTCCAGTCTGGATGTGACACAGATCTGATTCGGGCTGGATTTGGCTGCAGTGTAAATCTGGCCTTTAAGGGAGGGCTAGGGGAAAGGCCAAAATCAGTAGGAGCCATAATCTGGGGAACACAGTGAATTATATGGTAATCCAGCCAGTAGTTTAAGAAATGTTGTTAGAGACAAAAACGGTAGACAGACAGGCAGGTACATTACGAACTTAAGTGACTGGATAATCTCTGGGGGTTTTTTTCCACTTACACATAGAATGTTATATTTTGATGCAGGTGATTATAGCTGAATCATTTCAAATGGTCTGGGCATACCTTTCTTACTGTTATGAGTACGTTGTTCTCCATATTCCTGTGGGTGTCTTTGAACAACCAACTGCACACACCCCGTATATGCTGTCTGTTATTGAGCTGGCCAGTAAATGGTTGGAAACAACACCTCGCTTTCTTTGTTGCGATCCATAGAGGTATAATTCAATAGAGGTATTATATTGTGATCTGACAGACACTCCAGGGCGAGTGACTTCTTACTGTAAATAACCACCAGTAAATATTCCCTATCCTTCATATACATAATAATGGGACTGGGGTATGGAAATGAAAGAAAATAGGCTAAATATAGCTAAACTACAGCTTTTTTGTTATTATCGTGAAAGCACTGTCCATCATCAGTGACTAATACACGTATTAGTATTTCTGATGGTTATTGGTTATGTTATGTTTGTGATTATACTGTACATGTGTACAGGACAACAAATGATGCCTCCATCCCTATAAGACGCCCATCCCGCACATAATTTGAAATAGCTGGAAGCCTATTAATTCCTGCTGTCAGTTAATCAAAGGCTACGATTTTAATTAAATGTGTCATGCTTGTCGCGGTCTACCAGAGAGAAGGAGAGAGAATGACGTATTGTTGTGGCCTGTCTTATTAAAAAGCCAAAGCTATGATTCATAAGAGCGCTTTTTCCGTGGCTATGGTTGCAAGGTGACCAGGTGAATGCCCTGGAGGGGGGCAAGGCCAATAATGTCTGGTGTGCCCTCTTATTCCTGTCTCTCTCCTCCAGGCAAGTGCACACATAGACTTCAAAGGGGGCTTGAGCCCCTGCCCTTTTATCAGTCTGTAAAAAGTGCCCTTTCCAGACCATGAATGCAGTTTTCACTATAGTGAAAGAAATGCAAATGCCCGCTTTCCATGCCATACCTGAAGGTATTGCCTTGCCTTGTCCAAACTCTCCTGAACTTGAATGCAGCATCTTGGTTGAAATCATGAAATGTGTAGAAATCAAGTATCGAAAATAGCAGACCTCCAAGCTCACAACGCGTCGCAGCGCGTTGTGAGCTTGGAGGTCTGCTATTTTCTATGTTTTCACCAAAATGCCTTTTTAGAAAGTTCAGCCCCTGCCTCTCTAACATTCTCTACACGTCCCTGCTCTCCTCTGTGTAATCCGATAACGAAAAAGCATGCGTACACACAGCAAAACACTTGTACCGCATTGTGAGCTTGTAGATCTGCTATTTTCTGTGTGTGATACTACACGCAAACCAAGTATAAATCAGGGGTTATAGTTACCTTGGCACATGATTGATGAGTGCTTGAGATCTGTACAGTGGGAACAGATAAGACCTGAACTCTTCATTACTGCTGATGCCTGACCAAGTGTCCTCTGTCGGAGTCCCTGAAACACAGAGAAGGAAGAATGAAATGTAACGTAGCCTGTTCTAATATGACTAACTCTGTTATGACACCGAGCCAATACAATTAATGTTGTTCTTGTGCAGTGAAGTTCATTTGAAAGTAGTGAAACTAGTGAAAATAACAGATCTACAAGCTCACAACATGCCGCTTTTTTCTATTTTATTCATATCTTGGAATTGTTTTTAATCTATGAAAAGTTGTGATTGTTTTTGTTGGGGATAAAAAAAATCTTTTCAAATATATATACCGGTATATATATATATATATATATATTTGCAACCCACAAAAATGTAGTGTCGCGAACGGCAAATGGGTCCCAACTCCCAACCCACTGTTTGAGAAACAGTGATAGACCAGTGGTTCTTAAAGTGAGACTGAGGAGGGGATCTAAATTGACCCATACAAGACTCTAACTCTGACAGTGTACAAATGGAACCAAATTAACCTGTTAGTTAGGATTCATTTTGGTTCGTTAGAGACCTTGAAATGTGTAAGTTTGAGAAACAGTGATGTAGACAACCACAATGCCTCCTCTGATACACATGGGCTTTGTTCAGACCGCAGGCTGTAGGACTGACGGTGTCCACGCTGTTATTTGCAAGTGATCAGGTGAGATTTGTGCATTCAGCCATTGGCGAAAATAGCGACCAGTAGCGGAGAAAGCCACCACAGATGAATCAAACAATTGTCTCCACGGACCACGGTACTCTACTTCAGTGCAAGTACTACCCTGTACCACCTTGTCCTACCTAGGGTGTCATGGTTATGGAATGTTACTTCGAACATCTGTTTGCCTTTCATGCTTTGTAAACAAAAAAGGGCAGCTATGACAAATAACTTTATTTAACAATATTAAACAAATTGACTGACATATTTAATAATTTTAGACTTTCAAAATATCTTTAAAAAATTTGGAAATAGACGATCGACAAGTTACAAGCTGTGAGCGTGTAGATCTACTATAACTGCAATTTTTGAAAAATATTTGAAACATTATTCAACAACGATTATGCAAAAATAATTGCGATTAGGCGATCATGAAATAATTGTGACAGACAGAGTGTATGTCCTGGATGGTGGACACTTACCCATCAGTCTAAAGACCAGGTGGAGCTCCTCCTTCACAGTGGCGCCAGGAAACATGGGACGTCCTGTTGCCATTTCAAACAGTATACAACCCACACCCCTAGAAGAGGAAAGAGAAAGGTTCATGCTACCATAATTCCCTACATAAATCCTATTTGCACGAACGCAACCACACACGCACGACCTTCAAAGTGCTCATCAAAAGCATAACTATATTAAACTGCACACACAGTGCTATATTACTAGTAAGACAGACAGACAGAGATACGCGGACAAGATGTGCCGGTTTTCATGGTAAACTTGCGACCTACGGTCGCAATAAACTCCTACTGTACATATGAAGTGAGGACATGTCACTAAGCAGATTAAAAGAAAGTTAGCACATTTAATGGTGCTAATTGGAGAGTCACACGTTTTCTCACCAAGGCACAATTGCTAATGAGCAAAATGCTTATGTGCATACAGCCTTCTGCTGTATGATTAACGAGCTCGCTCACTGTTAATAAACTCATGCATTATACATGGATCTGTTCCTGTGTATCTGTGCATGTTTTTCATAGAAAACCTTCGTCACCCTCATCATTCCCCGACAGAGTGAGGTATTTGCAATTGTAACACCCAAGGTTCAAACTTGGGTGTCCATTGTAGGCAACCAAACTACAGCTCATCCTGCCTTAAAGTCGTTAAAGGGGCGCATTTAAGATCGAAAGTTTCCGGTTCGACTATGATGAAGGGGAAGGTGAGGCTATAACCGTACACCTTGGCCTACAACTCTTGAACAGTCCATACGTAGGTCATAGACTACAGCAGTGGTTCCCAAACCTTAGAAGAGAAAACAGATCTACAAGCTCACAACACTGCGCAAGTTTTCTTTTTTCTTTTCTTTTTTCCAAATACTTTTTAAAAACTTGGAATTGTGGGGTGCCCGCTGGCCTACTGGTCTGGGCGCATACCACTTAGGCATTGCCACATAGGCAGGGATGCCTGGCGGCGTCGCTGGTTTGATTCCCGATCCGGACGATCTTTGAAGCGTCACTCCCCATCTCTCCCCCCATTTCCTGTCAGTCTACTGTCCTATCAATTAAGGCATAAAATCCCCAAAACAAATCTTAAAAAATATTTTGGTGGGTCCCCAGATAATTAACTTAATGTGCAACATTAAGTTAAGTGTATATCACATTTCTAAGGTGACAATTTAAGGATTTTTTAATACTTCTAAAATGACAAATTAAACATTGTCAAATATTAGAGAGAAATTGTGAAAATAGCAGATCTACATGCTCACAACGCCTCGCAACGTGAGGCGTTGTGAGCATGTAGATCTGCTATTTTCACAATAGAACCGTGTTGTATGAAATGATTGTAGGGTGGGGGGTCCCCAGTCCAAATTATGATTATTTTGGGGGTCGCGGCCCGAAAAGGTTGAGAACCCCTGGACTACAGCACACTCACCACATGTCGATGGGTGTGGAGTATTCTGTGGAGCCCAGCAGCACATCGGGGGGGCGGTACCACAGAGTCACCACCTCGTTGGAGTAGGTCTTAGTGGGGACTGACTTGGCCCGTGCCAGACCTGGACAACACAACAACGTCACTATTATAAGAACATAGGCTGATATCTGTCTCTGTGATGCTTCAACGTTTTTCAGCCCTTAGTCGAGAGAGAGATGAAGCAGGGACCCCCACAACCCATAGATACCATATACTGTAGTTTTATCGTTTGACGTCACAATCATCTTGGATTCATGTAAATTTGTGTTTTCAGATATTTAAACACTTGAACCGTCACTACTTAATAAACTTGACCTTTCACTCTGTACTTAGTCTGCTCTTTTCCAAACCTCTTTGCCGAAAATAGCAGATCTAAAAGCTCACAACACCTCGCAGCGCGAGGCGTTGTGAGCTTGTAGATCTGCTATTTTTGGCTAAGGTTCTCAGAATAAGGACACTAGGGTTCACGTGGTTAATATAAAAAAGGTTTTGGAGGACCCCCCTGTTGAAGACCCTTGGGTTAGAGCATTAAAATCGATTTTGCACAGTTTATCCATCCGATTTTTCATATTCCATCTTGATTGGCTAATTCCTATAATTTCAACAAAATTCAACATCTTCCGACATAGGACCTGACTGCCAGTCTGCACTAGTCTGAACTCTGAAGTAGTCTGTTTGGTGGAGAGCCAACTTTAGAGTGTGAGCCTGCCTACCTGTGTGCGTTTGTGTGTGTGCGTGCTTGCGTGCGTGCATGCATGTATGCGGTTGTGCGTGCGAGCATACTTCCCTACCAAAGTCAGCCAGCTTGAGCTCTCCCTTCTCGTTGATGAGGAGATTTTGTGGCTTGAGGTCTCTGTGCAGAATCTTTCTCTTATGACAGTAGGACAGACCTCGCAGCAGCTGGAACATAAAGATCTACAGAGAGAAGCAGTGGCGTAAAGCAGTGGTTCTCAACCACTGGTCCGGGGACCACCAGTGGTCCTTGAGGGGGTTCCAGGGGGTCCCCAGCTAAATTCTGGAGAGCTGGACCCTCTGGAATGATGGTCCCTTATATATCTTTAGCTCCTGAGAGAGTAAAATGAACGGGTCCATTTGGTTTCATTTTACCCAAGAGTTAAATTATTGTTAAACATCTGCATTACTTAATTTATAAGAAGTCTACACAATTAGAGAATGTAGAATAATTGCTACTTGATCAATGTCGCCCTGTTATCTCTCCTATGGCACCAACATCAATACAGAATGGAATTTTTGACAAAATCTTATCCAAAATCTTATTCTAAGTCTTGGGTCTGAGACGTTAAATCTCATCAAATAGTGGTCTGCGGCTCAAATGCCGAATAAATAACGGACCTTGATATGAAAAGAGTTGAAAACCACTGGTGTAAAGTATCCAAGTACATTTATTCAAGTAGCCTACTAAAGTGACCCATACTTGTTGGGTGTAGACAACTAAAGTATATACTACAAAACAAATGTAACCGCCAGCTGCTTCTTTTCACCTGTCTGTGAGGAGTATAGGGACTTTAAGCAAGGACAGTGAGAGATTATATATCTAATATAGATATATAGATAGATAGATATGTGATGGGCAAGAAGGAACTTTTACCCCTGTCTGGACTTGCGTTGCTCATTTTATGAATAAAATGTACACTGTGTTTTAAGAAGAAGATTCATTTTTTATTTGTTATGCTCACCTTGACGTTGTTCATGCTCATGAGATTTCCACAGTTGTCCAAGTACTGTTTGAGGTCACTGTCCTAGGAAAGACATAGCAATAGGATTAGCTGTCAGGTATTTACTACTGCATATGCACTGAAGTAAAACAATGTTCTACCTGTCAGTGTATATGGACTTGACTTACTCACCAGATACTCAAAGACCAGAGTGAGGGAACGCTCTGTGTGAATGATGTCATGGAGTGTGACAATGTTCGCATGCTTCAGGTTCTTGAGTAGAGACACTAAGCAGACATACAGAGGGCAGGCATTGTCTTTATTTCGCTAGACACATTAACAAGGACACAGTGAAGAGGAGACATGGGAGGAAGTCACTGGTGGGATAAGACTCCATCCTACGTAGACGCTAAGGGTGTATCAGTAGGTCTTACCTACTCAAACTCAGCCTATTTACAGTCTAGTGGTTCTCAAATATTTTCATGTCAAAAGACCCCCAAATTGAACTTTATTTGTCTGTGGGCTCTCATCTGAAAATATTTTGCGCCAGGGAAAAAAAAAAGATGTGTTAAAAACAATGTCAGAATTATTCAATTTTTATTTTCACACTTTTTTCAAATAAAAGATTTACAAATGACCTGTTATTATTATTTTTTTTTTTTGCTGGTCCTATTTTTCAAATTGAAGTTCAATGTTTTTGTAAAATATAATCTGTAGCAACATACAGTTACAGGAGTTCTCCTCCAGTAACATGACCCCTTATCTTTCACTTAAAGAGCACATCTACCTTTCTACACAAAGACTACAAGTATTAGTGAGAGGTAGAAGAAGACAACACTTATGGACTACCAGCACTTGAGGTCATCACTATAGTATACACCCCAGACCTAATGAAGAATAGCACGTCTGGTTTTGACAGCTTTTGTGTGTGTGTGCGCGTGCGTGCGTGTGCGTGCGTTGGCGTGCGTACCCTCTCTGATAGCGGTGCAGGGTGCTCCCTCATCGTGCTCCAGACGAATCTCCTTCAGTGCCACCAGGTTCTCAGTCAGTTTGCTCCGCCCTTTGAACACTGTGGCGTACGTCCCCTACAAACACACAGACACGCACGCACAACCATGCTGTATGTGTGCGGGCATAGCATACGCATATGCATGCACATGTACACAAAACCAGGGTCGCATTCTGATAATCTTTGACTGAATGTTGTGAAAGGAGTTGACACGGCTTGCTGTTAAACCATTCTTATGCCACAAGGCATGTCTGCTTCAATAAATGTATGACTTAATAACCAGCAGCACGTTTGTCCTCTGAATGTGACCTGGGCCTGGTAGAAACAGGAAATAAGATTGCCTAATTCAGGGGTCTTCAACGTTTTCAGGCCAAGGACCCCTTAGAGAGATGAAGCAGGGACCCCCACAACCTTTTCATAGATTCCATATAGTTTCATTGTTTGACAGCACAATCATCAGTGTGTTTTGGATTCATGTCAATTTGTGTTTTCAGATATTTAACCACTTGAACTGTCAATACTTAATACATTTGACCTTTCACTCTGTACTACTAGTCTGCTCTTTCCCCCCTTTTTGCCTAAAATAGCCGATCTACAAGCTCACAACGCCTCGCAATAGATCTGCTATATTTGGCTAGTGGTTAATATAAAAAGGAGAAAAAACATTTCTATCACACAAAGATTTGGAGGATACTCTGAGGATACTGTGTACTGTACCTGTTAGGTATTCATAACAGGCCTTTTTACAAGCCTGTTTATTTAGGGGCAAAATACATCTCTTGCTCTCTTTTACCTTAGGAAGTCTCAGGTTATCCTGAGTCTACTAACTGTTCCCAGAGTTAAAATAAAACAGGAGGAAGCATAAAACACAAGGAATCATTTAGGCATTATGCTACACATATATAGCTGGAACAAACTTACGTAAGATTTGAGGCTTGCAACAACCCTGAATAACTTTACATCCAGGCTAAAGGCTTATGAAATCCTGTATTCATTTATTTTTGCATCTTGCTGTGCCACCAGAGAACAAAACACTAAAGTCGCTGATAATTTCATTCACGATGTTAATTCTTTAATCTACAAGCAGCATCACCATAAAGATTCCTACACATTTTAAACTCATCTTCAGGGGTTGAGTAGAAAATTCAATAATAGATCAGCAAGAGAATAGATGGAACTAGTGTGTAGAAGTACACACTGGTTCCATCTACAATTTGTAATCGGATTAACATTATCTTCTTCCATGTAATGCTTTACTGCGTAACACTGGGAGAGGTAGAGCTTCTAAAGCCACAAGCCGCAAGCTATGTCGGTAGAATATAAAATTAGCTCTTTCATAGTCATCATTCCACCGCCATGCCCAATAGCTGATGCTGTGCCTTGTGACTGTGGCCAATGCAGAGAGCGTCTGTTACTAATCGCTAAGACTCTTAAGACATAAAGAAAAAACCCACTGCATTACTTCTCTGGAGAGATCTATGATCATTTTGCTGGTGTCTAAGTGGGTGATGAGATTTGAAAGGCATCTGCATTCAGTCCTCCAGGGACATGCTGGGCCCCTGATTCAGCCCAGGAAAAAGAGTTGGAGAGGCCCTCATTGCGCGCTATAGAGAGAGATCTCTCTCTATAGCGCTGCTGCTACTCAAAGATTTGCCATTTCAGATCATGACAAGTGACAAGCCAGTGGGCCAATTACATGAGTTATATTTCGTCGTTGTCGGGTGGAAACCTTGTATGTCCAAAACCGCTTGTTTTGTATTTATCATTTTAAAAATGATTTTAACTAGTGAAAACAGCCGATCTACAAGCACACAACGCCAGGGGTTGTGTGCTTGTAGATCTGCTGTTTTCACTACTTTTGTGCAAACAGTTAAATGTTTTACTTTTGTGCAAACAGTTTATTTCCGGCCGTTCGGGAGTTGTCCCGCTTTTCCCAATGGCCAGCACGTCCCTGCAGTCCTCTCACAGCAGCTGCACTGAGCAGAGTATCACCCATCTAAGGTGGACTGTTTCAACAATCTTGCCAGCAGAACTGATTCAAGGAAAATAATATTAATATCGTCACTGTCGGGCAGAAACCTTGTATCTCCAAGTTTCAAATTTGTCATTTCTTTTTGCAAAGTAAAGCACTGCTTCATCATACAAGGCCATCGCACAAAAGTAGTGAAAACAGCTGATCTGCAAGCACACAACGCCTCGCGATGCAAGGCATTGTGTGCTTGTAGATCGGCTGTTTTCACTTAGATTTTGGATTTTTAGGTTAGGTTTTTTTTTTAGGTCGTTGTCGTTGTTCCACTCGACAACGACGATATACAGTATGGCTGTATTTAGTCAAATTCAAGTACAGAGTCTTAAGCCATGCTGTCTGTTCTGTTACTTGATTTAACAGCCGTTTAGCCTCTCAGACTAGACTAGACTCACACTGCTCCTGCTAAGTCAAAGTTACATGGACGGACAAGCGTGTCAATGGTCAAATTCAATCACTACACTGCTCCTTTCTGGCCTCAAGTTACTGCTGGCCTGCTGTTGTGCCATGGACACTCATCACTGGATTGTCATTGCTTACAATGGTTAATGCTTACAGTAGATATACAGTACACCACTGTGGACCAGTTGGTCCACAGTGTACAAGGATTGTGCAATCCTTGTACAAAGAATGCAGCCAATCTCGACAGCAAGGACATTTTACAGTGTGTAATTCAGTGGCTGTCATTCCAGATGGCTGACAGCCTGGATTTGGTAAAAAAAACATTGTGTATGCACTCTATGTGACAGACACGTACCTCACCCAGTTTGCCCAGCTTTACGTATGTCTCCAATTTCCCAAAACCTATGTCAGACTGGAGAGAAAAATAAATACAAATGTCAGCTTCCTGCCATCCAGCCTTATGGTTGTCTTGTCTGATACAGCCATGCATTCAAACAAAATGAAATATGTCTATAGCAATAACAGCATTATGTATATATTTCCGTAGCATTATTGTTAACAAACTACAATGCTGTAAATAAAAGGAAGACAATATGCCTGTAAACATTAGGCTATTTTAACTTGGTTTCCTGTAGGCCTATTTGATTTTTTTGTTTGTGAATTATATTACCACACTGTTCCAAAGTTTAAAGAGTCATGAAACCCAAAATCACCTTTTCTATAAATATATATTATATCAATGAGTTACTTGTGATAGGGAGCAGTGATATGGTTCAATTTGCCCATAGGCTTGTGGATTCAGAGCTTTCTGCTGTCTCTGTAGCTATTTCTGTGTTCTTCCAGTTTCTGTGTAGAAAAGAAATATTTGGCGCCACTCATTACATATTTGCTCTCGGCGTACCATTAGTTCGGCGTGAGGTGGCTTATACAACTGCAGATAACCACTCCTACATTTTAGAAACCACTCCTACATTTTAGATTTCTTTTCATATTCTGAATTCTGATAAAAACTAATAAAGAGGCGGGGTTTCTCGCTCCTTAAAGGGGACAGTGTGGAAGGGGCTTTGGAACAGTCAAACGTGTAAACCTATACAGTATGACTACACCTCTGTCTGCATGTGGACAATTATTGTACACAGGCCTACTGTATACTGTATAATTGCCACTGACCAGTGAGGCACGCCGAGACATGCGGCTGAGAGGTTTGCCGGGTGGAGAGTCCTCACTCTCCAGCTGTAGCTTCTTGAGGAACTCGGAAGGCAGACGGATGTCCATGGGCATGTGCTTACTGACATCCTATGTGCAACAAACAACACAATGTTAGCTTATACTTAAGCTTGGTATCTTGCTCTGTTTGAGGTATATGGGAGGCGTGACATAACTGACATTTTAAGAACAAGCAATACCCTACCCAACCTTTATTGTTCAGCCATTGCAAATTAAATCTAAAGAATTTCCGTTGGTTGGAAATATTGTTTGTCCAAAGCAGTTAATTTTCAGGAAATGGAAAAAAGGACATGTCTTCCCATGGATCCAATAGTGCTTGTGAATAATAACACGTAATACTCTTAATTGGCAAAATACAAAACCCACAGACAGACTTGAAACTAGTTTCAATCTCTCTATTTTGGGGATCTTAGTTTTGATCAAAGTACTGATCTAACAAAAGTTGCCAATAGACCTTTGCAACTTACATCACTATGATGAATTACAGATTTATTTTGAGGGTTAATATGCCTTTATTTTGTGGCATCTGCAATCTGTCTTTTCTAAGTACCACATTTTTCCAGCGTGACTGAATAACACTTCCAAGATACACTCAACTGTCTGAGACTTTGGGCCATGTGGAGCATGAGAAAGACAGAGAAGTGATTCATGATCTTTCCACAGGGACATTTTTAGAAAAGACGGAACAGTGAACTCTCGGTGTGTCTTGAGCATTAGGATGGTGAGGGGAGTAAAATGGAGGAGCACCCCCTCATCCCATTCACCTGCCAGTTGGGAGGAGGAGGACAGGACTTGTTTTAATGGATGTGACCTGGCAATGTATTTTTATCTTATTGTGTTGCCTTTCTTCTTTGTGTTGGTTTTCAAAACTAAATCTACCTAACTTAATTCTCTTTTTTTCCTTTTTTTCTGTTTCCAGAGTGTTTTTCCAGATGTGTACTTTGATGATTCATGATAAATACAAACTATATATAAAAGAAGTACTATCAACCTTTTGTTTGCAGAATCACCTTGCTTTAATGTTTTACACCATGGGGTGACCAACTTGTATCTTGTGAGTGGCAATTCACATAAAATTATGTTTATTATACATTTCAATTGCCTACGTTTATCAGTATCCTACTGCTTACACGTGTGAGCCACGAATAGACTGAACCCACTGACATTTTCACAAACCAATCATACCTGGGAAGTGAGAGAGAGAGAGAGAGAGAGAGAGAGAGAGAGAGAGAGAGAGAGAGAGACAGAGAGAGAGTGTGTGTGTGTGTGTGTGTGTGTGTGTGTGTGTGTGTGTGTGTGTGTGTGTGTGTGTGTGTGTGTGTGTGTGTGTGTGTGTGTGTGTGTGTGTGTGTGTGTGTGGGTTGTGCCCGCACGCACGCGAGCGCGCATGCGTGTATGCCAATAACTCTGCAGTCAGGCTAGCTTTGTCTTGTTTTTTACAACTTATAGCAGCTACTTTTTCAATACATAATGTATTTATGTACAAATCTTAGATTTCTTTCCTCCTCTTGACCTGTTTCTTCCTGTTCTTCTCCTTTACTTGCTTCCCCTCTCTCTGCCCCCCTATTCAGAACAATGCTAATGATTGAGCTTGCACAAAGCAAATTAATGGGTACACACGCACGCACATACGCACACACACCATACCCCAAACAACCATTCACCTGCATGGAGAAGCGCCTATGCTGGGCCTTGCTGCGGTAGTGGAGAGAGGGGGAGTGGGCCCCTGGAGTAGCTGGTTCAGGGCTCACTGGACTGGCATCCTGAGACGGAGGGCACAGCGTGTCTGGAGTCAGGCCTAGGGGACACATACATACACACACAAAGAGGAACCGAAGTCCCAGTCAGCAAGTCACCTTACAGGTTTAAAGCTGGGTGAAATTCCTTTTTTCATGCGTGATATTGCAATAGTCCATGAGAAGAGAGAGGCTTGAGGTAGAATGAGAAATCGTCACTGTAGGGCAGAAACCACGTATCTCCAAGTTTCAAATTATGTATGTTTTTTCGTAAAGTAAGGCCCTGCTTCATAATACAAGACTGTTGCACAAAACTAGTGAAAATAGCCGATCTACAAGCACACAACGCATTGCACCTTAATTGAGGCATTGTGTGATAAATCCAAAACAAACGTTTTGTATATATTAGGGCTGTCTTCTAAAATTCGACGAATCGACAAGTTTTAAGCCCCCGGAATCGACGCCAATTGTTGGAGTCGAGCCGTCAAAAATATATAATTTTTTATCACACCAGTTACTGTGGTGTAGTATGAGAGCGCTGGACTGGACAGTCATGTACTTCTTATTTAGTCCATCTTACTTCCTACTACTTAAATAAAAACAGTTCACGTGACTTGAAAGTTGCCTTGATCATATTACAGGGAGCTCTTATTTTGAAGTTAACCGCTTTGAGAGGAAATGTGTCGACATGTTGTTATTCTACTTGTTTGAGCTGACCAAGAAGCAGCAGCGCGATGCGCTTTCACTTTCACTCACTGCAGCTGCACTGTGGTGGTGGTCTCTGTGGTGGAGTAGAGGACTTCTTAAAAAGTTTTAGATTAAGCCAATTTGCTTGCATTGCGATGCAGCCGTGTGCCATTCTGCATCGACGCAGTGATGTTACATAATTGTACCTTTAGCCTACGCTTGTTGTTGTTTTTCCTCCTGAAGGAACGGGGCTAAATCGTTAGCATGCTAGCGCTTTAGCCCCGTTCCTTTAGCCTTGGAGAAGCATAAAATCATTACAATAAGGCAGTTTTCAAAGCAGAGAATCCACCAATCATATGTGGTTTACAACAGCTGTTGTACCGGGCGCTACTTTCTATCAATGCGTCGCGTCTCCACTCCAGTCACTAAAGCACCACTTGATTTGTTTAAGTTGAATTAATTAATTAATTAATTAATTAAATACATAGATTCTGTATTCACTGTATGGCATATCTGTTTAGGCTAAAGGTTAATACAGGACTTTATACGTCAACGTACTGTATTCACATTGTTTATTGTTTGTTTTTATTGTTTGGCAAAATAAAAGTGCTATTAATATCCTCCAGTGTGCTTGTATTTATGTTAGTTAACTAAGGTAATAAAAGCACAAGCACGTTGTTTTCATAGTTGCCCTTTGGCAATTCAATCTATACTATAATTTTGCGAATGTCTGAGTGAGTGAGTGAGTGTCTGTCTGTCTGTCACAGCGTTTCTCCTCGGTGGCTGGAGCAATTGATCTGAAATCGCATCACCATCAGCATATGAACACACCTGACATAACTGTGAAGCCCGTTTGTCACTTTCACAAATCGTATGCTGTATATTAGCATTTTTATGGTGTATCTATATCTATTTAGCCTACAGTACCTTTTGTGACCACACATGTTAAGGGAGGGGCGCTGTTGTTCAGGCCATGCACAATCACACACAAACCCACACACACACACACACACACACACACACACACACACACACGGGGGGGGGGGGGGGGAGTGTGTGTGTGTGCAGGCGGGCAGGCAGGCGGGCGGGGGTGGGGGGGGGGGGGGTTCTGGCCCTGTTACAGATGTTGTCCAAAAATCATGCAGATCGGTACACAGTATCTCTGTAGCCGTTAAATGGAACGGGTATTTCTTACATTGATGCTCCTACATATTAGCATGCAAGCACCAGTTAAAGTTACTTTCCATCCCTCATATACTGTGTGCACAGTGCACATCCCATAACCCACACACTGCACATCATTTCGGAGCTCATATCTTTGAACGGGTAAGGGCTAGTATAAATAAAGAAGACCTTTGCAACTCTACAAATTCCTCCAATCTAAATTAGCTTCTGAACTGGAATGGCTTACAGCAGAAAAAGATCGACAAATCGCCAAGTGGCTCATTATCATACCTATAACTAGAGTTGTTCTTTTTTCCCCAAGACACCCTAAGTTGCAGGCACTCGCCCTCCTAAGTTGAAAGAATGTGTAATTGAATGTCATTCAGTGTAGCCTGTGTATTGGCCTCTTGTTCAAAGTCTGATTCAATCGGTCCTTACTTCAGTCCGTGGTTGATTCAATCGGTCCTTACTCAGTCATTGGTTGTCCTTGTCATGTTTTGAGCGTGTGCACACATCATGGTTCAAGCAACAGAGCAAGACACGTAACCCTCAACTGCTCCCCCATGGCAGCCACTACCCCTATTACATAGGATGTGTGTCTTCTGCAGACCGCAGAAGACACATGATAATGTGAATTCACGTGTCCGGGTTTTGTTTACCAGGCTACTGTAAATGCAGAGGACAAACTAGAAAGAAGTGTGGTTGCCGTGACGTGGGTCACACTTGCAAGTATATCTGTAACATACTGTGTCAGTCTCATGTGGTCTATGTCAGACATCTATGATGTCAGTCATCTCCATATTTGGGAAAAGTTATTTATTCACAAATACATTTATCTGAATTAAACTATCTAATGTATCTGTTAACAAAATGCACAGAATCGATTCCCAATGAAGTCGGTCGATTTGACATAGACTATGGCCCAAGTGTGTGCCATCAAAACTGTGGGAGGAGTAGCGCGGCAAAAAAAAGTCTATCTGGGGGGGAAAGATGGATGGATGGATGGATGGAATAGTCAGACAAGTACTACTGTATAGTCTGCAGGGGCAACCACGCTAATTATGGGACTACATTATGTGCAAATACCTCAATAACAAAAAGGGGACACATTTTTATTTTTCAAGAGGAACGCATACACATCTGCATGTAATGACAGCCATCAGGAAAATGGCTTTCAGATACTTGCTCTCCTTTGCCTGGCCTCACAAAGCGCTGTACATGGGGATTAGTTATGGATGCTGTGATCAATTAATTTACTAACAACACTGCAGTGTTTCAATGTAGGCCAGAGGGCTGGGTGGCAGCAAGTGGGAGAGACCAGGCAGAGGGAACATAGATGTCCTTTGTACATGTGCTGTGAGGTGTTCATGCTTCTTTTGAGCACTAGCTGTTTAGTGCGAGTGCTTCAGCTGGGGTTTGATCCTCAATGGAGTGCGAGGGGCATTCTGGTCAGGTAGCTAGGTGACTGTGAGTTTGAAGTGGGCACGTGTGTCAGCGCTGTGCATGCTCTACTCTCCGTGCGTGCGTGCGTGCGTACGTGCGTGTAGATAGAATGTAATAGTTATATATCGTCACTGTCTGGCAGAAACCTCATATCACCAAGTTTCAGATTTCTACATTTTTTTCATAAAGTAAAGCCCTGCTCCATCACACAAGACTGTCGCACAAGACTAATGAAAATAGCAGATCTACGAGGCGCTGTGTGCTTGTAGATCGTCTGTTTTTACTATTTTAAATCATTTCTAAAGCGATAAATACAAAATGAACGGTTTTGGACATACGAGTTTTCCACCCGACAAGGACGATATACATTACGTGTGTGTGTGTGTGTGTGTGTGTGTGTGTGTGTGTGTGTGTGTGTGTGTGTGTGTGTGTGTGTGTGTGTGTGAGACATTCATTCCCCCCTGAGGGGTTTGATGTAGTAGAAAGCTAAGAGCTCTTTAAAGCCTGGTTTCCATGGTGACAAAACATGTCCGTCTTCAGCAAGGTCCCTATGTCTTTACTGTAGAATACCCCCAACACACACACACACACACACACACGCACACACACACACACACACACACACACACACACACACACACACACACACACACACACACACACACACACACACACACACACACACACACACACACACACACACACACACACACACACACACACACACACTCAATCCACAGGTGTCAGGAACAAGAAAGATATTGACTGGGAGAACATGGATAGAGGGAAAGTGGTGTAGACATCTCCAGTTGTAAACTAGCTGAATGCATTTAGTAGGTCACTCCAACACACACAGAAAGAGAGAGAGAGAGAGAGAGAGAGAGAGAGAGAGAGAGAGAGAGAGAGAGAGAGAGAGAGAGAGATGATAAAGAGCGGCATGATAAAAGGAGTCAGGCTCAGATCGGGATTTGTTGGATTCATCATTTGAATATCACAGCCGTCAGCTGTGACATATTCTTTGATCCCCTGATGGTAATTATGGTGAGAAAGCAGGCTTGAGCATGTGCTCACACAGGCACATGGCTGTGTGTGTGTGTGTGTGTGTGTGTGTGTGTGTGTGTGTGTGTGTGTGTGTGTGTGTGTGTGTGTGTGTGTGTGTGTGTGCGCGTGCATGCGTGTGCACGGGCATGCATGTGCGTGTGTGTGTGTGTGTGTGTGTGTGTGTGTGTGTGTGTGTGTGCACGGGCATGCATGTGCGTGTGTGTGTGTGTGTGTGTGTGTGTGTGTGTGTGTGTGTGTGTGTGTGTGTGTGTGTGTGTGTGTGTGTGATGGGATGCTGACAGAACCCTAGCTAAAAACCCCAGGACAAAAATCCACTCGTCCTAGACAATTTGCCCTGCTGGCCCCCAAACTGTGGAATAAACTCCCTGTTGCACTAAGAACAACAGACTCACTCCCTAGACTCCACAGGCCCATAGCATTGTAGCTCACCTACCCCCCAATGACCATACATGAAAGCTACTGTACATACCATTTTCTCTTAGGTTTTTATATAAAGCTTTTTTAGGCTGGACTCACACATATGCGTGAAACATCTTCTCCGTATCGTCTGAGAATGGAAACTGGGAACGCCGTACTAATGCATTGTCAACGGAAGGTTGTTTGGTTTTTTGTCGTTGCCGTGTCTCTAGCTCAACCACAGCAGTCTTTTGGCCAAGAGAAACGTCAACGACAAAACACCAAACAACCTTCCATTGACAATGCATTAGTACGGCGCCCCCAGTGGCCATTCTCAGACGATACGGAGAAGATGTTTCACACATATGTGTGTGACTAGGTGCTTGGTCTACCCATGTTATTGTTGATGTTGATGTACTGATGTTGCTTATTGTATTGATGTATTACCTTGCTTATTGTAAGTCGCTCTGGATCAAGCATTTAGCGTCTGCTAAATGCCTAAATTGTGTGTGTGTGTGTGTGTGTGTGTGTGTGTGTGTGTGTGTGTGTGTGTGTGTGTGTGTGTGTGTGTGTGTGTCGCGACGCTACTCACTCCACTGGCTTTTATTCTTCAATTTTGTTGATTTCCAATTACTTCTCAACACTTAACACAACAACATTTGCTAAATTCCGACGCCCCGAACCTGACCTAATCCTAAAATAGACCCTTAATAACTGACAACTGCCAACGAAATGTCCTCACTTTCCAGGATTCCCCAGATCTTGCTGTCTTTTTGAGGCAATTGTGTTCCTCACACGAGCACATGAGCGCGCGCACGCATGCACGCACACATACACAGACAGACAGAGAGGGGAGAGAGAAGGAATACTCTACTGTGCAGGGGTCTTTAACGTTTTCAGGCCAATAGGCAGGGCAAAGCGTGTAAAAACCTGATTAAAGGGTGCACCAAACTTTTCTGAATTGATTCTTATGTATTTTTTCCTGTAGAATCCATTTCTGCAATATACATTTTTATATCGCGCATAATTAATGAGATAATTAGCATTTATGACTAATTATGCTAATTATCTCAATACAATACAACAATATACTTTGCAGAAATGGATTGTACAGGAAAAAATACACAAGGATCAACTGAGAAAAGTTTGTTAAAGCCTTTTATCAAATTGTTATAGGTTTTTCCTGTTATTTCCCCTCATATGTCAAATATGCTTCAAATATGCTAATTAACTCATTAATGATGCACAATACAAAAATCTATATTGCAGAAATGGATTCTACAGGAAAAAATACATAAGAATCAACAGAGAAAAGTTTGGTAAACCCTTTTATCATTTTTTAAATAGGGTTTGTCCTGTCATTTCCACCCATGTTACAAATAATTTGACACATGGGCAGAAAGAACAGGAAAGAATTCATCAAAAATTTATAAAAGGGTTTACCAAACTTTTCTCAGTTGATTTCTATGTAATTCCTCCCGTAGAATCCATTTCTGCAAAGTATATTGTTGTATTGTGCATAATTAATGAGATAATTAGCATAATTAGTCATAAATGCTAATTATCTAATTAATTATGCGCGATATAAAAATGTATATTGCAGAAATGGATTCTACAGGAAAAAATACATAAGAATCAATTCAGAAAAGTTTGGTGCACCCTTTAATCAGGTTTTTACACGCTTTGCCCTGCCTACAAGGACCCCTTAGTTGAGAGAGAGATAAAGCAGGGACCCCCACAACCTCTTCATATCATCAGTGTATTTTGGTATCATGTTAATTTGTGTTTTCAGATATTTAACCACTTGAACCGTCAATAAACTTGACCTTTCACTCTGTACTTAGTCTGCTCTTTTTCCCCTCTACACCAAAGCTCTTTGCTGAAAATAGCCGCTCTACAAGCTCACAACGCCTCGCAGCGTGAGCTTTTAGATCTGCTATTTTTGGATAAAGTTCTCAGAATATGGATGCGCTGCGAGGCGTTAGGGTTATATAAAAAAATCGAACCTCTGTTCGAAGTGGAGCTGTGTGTGTGTGTGTGTGTGTGTTCATAGATCATGTGTACCGGTTTTTAAGACATTTGAAGAAAATATGTAGGAAAAGGAGCAAAAAGTGTGTTTTGGAGAAAATTCAAGATGGCGGAAAATCTATCCTGGCGCAAATGGGCGTGGCCTATATCACCTATATCACCTGGATTCCTATGTGACCCAAGGAATCCAGGGAAAAAATAATTTTAATTTTCCGACCTACGGTTCAACAGTTACAGGCCAAAACGTAAACTGGGCTGTTATAGCGCCACCATGAGGCCAAATGACACTATTATTTTTTATTTAATCCTTGAAATCATTATGAACCTCCTCTCCAAGTCTTGAAACTGTAGCCCCTATGGTTTGCGAGAGAAAAATAATTGAATGTGAGTTTTTGCGATTCCCATTATAAGTCAATGGGGAAAATTAATTCACTAATAAATTAATATCAATTAAACTATAGAACCTTTCTCTTAGCAAGTTACTAGCACACGATTCTCGAGTAAGCCGGTCGATTTGACATATGGCGCGAGTGTGTGGTGCAAAAACTGTGGGAGGAGTAGCGTGCCAAACTTTAGGCTACATACAGACACGGACGGACGGACGGACGGACGGACGGCCACACACACGGCCACGTATAGGGAGCTTGTGTTCCACACAGCTCCAAAAAATAAGAAATAGGGTAAATAATAGGGTAAATATAAAAAAGGAGAAAACAAAGTTTCTATCACACAACATTTGGAGGACCCCCTGTAGTAACTCTGAGGACCCCCTAGGGGTCCCGGCCCCCCTGTTGAAGACCCCTGCTCTACTGGAAACCTCTGGGTGTGAGATCTATTTCCAGATACTGCAGTGATAAGGGCTGAGCTGCAAGTCTCGTCTGTCTTCCATATGTTTCACACCTACTGTAGCTGCACACAATTCTCTCCTTCCCACTATCAACCTGCCCCTGCAGGGCTGAGAAGACGAACATGGATGAACATGTACCTAATGACAGGGCCACTAGATGGAGATTAACGGTGCCTTCTAACAGCGGGCTACGGTCGTCCGTATTTCCCAGAAGTGCGTTATTTGTCAATGGGAGCCGGCAACTACTGGCGATAGCAGGTGATGAGGTGACGTCGCCCAAAAACATGATAATAATGTAACTTTTGGACCACATCGGCCATGATGCATGCACACGCTCAAAACATGACGAGGACAACCAATGACTGAGTCAGAACCGATTGAATCAGACTTTGAACGAGAGGCCAATACACAGGCTACACTGAATGACATTCAATTACACATTCTTTCGACTGAGTGTGTCTTCTACTGTACCTCTAGTTAGAGGTATGATAATGAGCCACTTGGTGATTTGTTTATCTTTTTCTGCTGTAAGCCATTCTAGTTCAGAAGCTAATTTAAGGGTTCTGGCAACTACTTGCAAGGAGAATGAGAATGAAAACTGATGGAAAATAATTTCTGCAAAATTAGTTTCAGCCTATGGCCTTCATCAGTGTCATGAAGAGGGGGCAGGTTCCCAGGACACACACATGCACGCACACACAGACGCACCGTGCCCAGTATTTTTGTGCTTGGCATTTGTGATACCTTATCGGATTTAAGTTGTCTTACTTGATTATCCAAGAAGTACAGTAGCTTGTCTTTTGTTTATCTGCATGAATGCACGTGCGAGAAATGCTTCTGTACATTTGTGCATGCTTGTGTGTGTGCATGCGTGCTAGGAAGAACACTCTTCTCCCGCATGTGTGTGTCTACCGTGTGTGTTTGTATTGTAAGCAAAAAGGTATGTACTGTATGTGCAGTCCCGAGGGATCGCTGGTGACTTCACTGTGATCAGCGAACCGTGGCTGATTGACATTTATTTTCTCAGAGAGTTTGATGCAGCTGCTCACGGACTTAAATAGACACAACACCACCCGGGGAATCCAAGCCGATAAGTCTGCTGTTACACGGAGCTAATCTCACCTGAGGATCACACAGCTACCTCTGTCTCTCTCATTTCCTCGCCTCGTTAATGAGCTGCAGATGTACTGCCGCTGTGCTGAACCAGTAATAGGAGTGTACAGGAAGATAAAGTGTGAGACCACACATAGTTAGAGATGACATATTTTGACATCGGGCTCAATTATGTAAGTACATAAAGGCAATGAGGCTATTCACATGGTGTGATTCGGAATAAACTTTCTTCATTAGCACTTGGTTGTCAGTCGTGCTGGTGGAGTAATCCCTCAAGCATCGCCACTGCCAGAGCCAGGCTGATGCAGTGGACTGCATTGGTAAAGCTAGTTCTGGTCCATCGCGTCACCTCCCGGTGACGCTCTGACAGACCCGTTGGCAAATGAATAGACCACGTTTTCTCAGCCCCAACCAGCGCTCAACTTCAGTCAAAATAAATAAAACTACTTCACTACTCACCAAACCAAAGGTAGTTTTGCATTATTGAAAGTCTATTCTCCGCGGTGGTGAACCTCCCAGCACCCCACCCAATCTGCAAAATACACTATTTTTGGCATGAAATAAAGTGCATCCACCTCGACCGCCGCTTATTTCCGGGTTGTGAACCATTGTATCTGCGGTGGCCGCTGGGTGGCTCGAGGTGGGTGTGTTTTATTTAATGACAAAAATAACGTATTTTACAGAGTAGGTGGGGTGCTGAGAGGTGGGGTGCTGGCGATTTTAGAGCCAGTGGCGACCAGGCTGAGGGTAACCTTGCGTCATCAGGCTTTCTCGGGGGAAAGCCTGGTGATCGTTTACAACGGGCTGTTTGATCCTGTCTAGGTGGAAACCACAAGCAGAAGAATCGGCGTCGCTTCGTTTTGGTTCCACCCATTTGTTTCCCCAATCCCTATTAAAATGCTCGAGTAGTTTAGTGTAGTCTTGCCAGTCGCTACGAGTTGGACTAAAAAATGCATAGGCCTATACTGTACCAAACGGATTTTCCAAAAGCAAAAGTACGCCTCATCAAGGGGTTTATTAGGTAGGCCCTAAAAGTATGTCCTTGAGCGCCAAATTGTAGTCCTTTGAGGACTACAACATGACGTAGAGTGGTTTCCGCTCCCGACTGGATCAAACCCTGAAAAGTTAAGAGATCCCATTCCCAGGCTAGAATGAGGGGACTGGTTCTGGTTCTCGCTGGTTCTTACCTTGAGTATGTCGGATGTTTAACTGATTTATCTGCTCCGTGAACTCATTCTCCTCTATGGTTTCAGTGCGGGGAACAGATAGAGAGAAACGCCTCTTAAAGTTCTTCATCTTGTTCATTGTGTTGAGAAGCCTGGTGTGAGAGAAGAGAGAGAGAGAGAGGATAAAATGAATTGTCAGAACTCGATCTACAGGCTAGTAGTCACGACTCACAACGTCATGATCAGATGACATATATACCCACCCACAAGTCCTATATACTATACAATATGCAACCAGTCTCAGCGTCGAAGATGAAACATCACCTTGAAGAAACCAAATGATTTCTTAGCCACACGCCCTCAAACATGTTTTAAAAATAAAGTTAGCTTTGAGTGTAGAACATGATAAAAAAGACGCATTCAATAAGAGTCATAAGGCTGAGGAGTGAGGAATCATCCCCAGGGACACAGCACCAGCCTCATCACGTAGCCAACCGCATGCCTTCAGCCGAAACAACAAACAGCGCGCAGGGTGGGTGTGCGCTGGTGTTCCTCTGCATGGTGACAGCCATCCCTGCCATCCCATAATGAGGCAGAGAACAGCGAGGCATAACCTGATGAATGTTAGAAAGCACTCAACTGCTCAAATAGATGACAAAAAAAAAAGACATCACAGACACCGCTGTTTATTACTTCAATCATTCTCCCGCTCCGTGCCAATTGCTATGTGTGTGTGTGTGTGTGTGTGTGTGTGTGTGTGTGTGTGTGTGTGTGTGTGTGTGTGTGTGTGTGTGTGTGTGTGTGTGTGCATGTGCGTGTGTGTGTGTGTGTGTGTGAGAGAGAGAGAGCCCCTCTCACTCTCTCCTCATTGCTGTCAGCCTGTCACTGCTATTATGGAAGCAAACAGTGGCTTTCCTAATCACAAACAAGTAAACAAACCCTTAATCTCCATTTAATTTCAAATCTCCCAAACTTGCCGCTTCTGTAGCTTTTCTACGTTCTTCTTGATCTCTCTTACAGAACAGACAGATGAATAATAATAAATCATTTGTCTCCAAAGAGGAACACACCGTTCTGAGACTGTTCTCTGCTGCCAAAACTTCTCTTTTCAGCCCACATCCTCCTCCTGCACATAATACTTGTAAAATGCAGTGGATAAGTGCTTCAATTAAATGCTCAAAATCCTAAAGTTGTAACCGAAAGATGATGATAGTATAGTACACAGTAAACCCTATATACAGAATCCCATTAAAATGTACTTCTTTTCAGGCAATCCTGAAATATCAAACAAATCGTTTTCCCCCCATGGTTTGTATTTTTATGCTTCTCTGTGCACCGTAAATCACAGCTGTGGTTCCAACATAAAACAGACCAACGTGTTCGTCACATGCACTAGTCAATTTCCATTGTTGGTAAATAGGTAGCAATCATTTTGTACTCACCCCCCCCCCTCCCCTCCCCTCTCCTCTCCTCTCCTCTCCTCCCCTCTCCTCTCCTCTCCTCTCCTCTCCTCTCCTCTCCTCTCCTCTCCTCTCCTCTCCTCTCCTCTCCTCTCCTGGCATTCAATTGAACAATCCCTTGTTTACTGTAAATAGGACAGGGACTGATGACATAGCTGCACCTGGCCTTAGATTGGACCCTCTCGCTATTCACTATGGCCCCTCAGCTGCCCTCTAAAGTATGACTTAATTGCACGTGTCACCAGGGAGAATGTTCCTGACTGGGACTGCATGTGTGTGCCTTGTGCGGGTGTCTGTGTGTTTCTAACGGCGGTGCACTTCATGTATCTTGTTTACAGAAAACAGACTTGTCTCTGTGGATTAGGCTGCGTCCTGCGGCCTTGATGCGCCCAGAGACAATTAGAAGCCCTTGGTTGGCCTCAAAGTGTGAGACTATTGACTGGCACACACACACACACACACACACACACACACACACACACACACACACACACACACACACACACACACACACACACACACACACACACACACACACACACACACACACACACACACACACACACACACACACACACACACACACACACACACACACACACAAACACGCACATGTCGCACGCACATTCACAGATGGTGCTTTTGCTCTGGATGTTTCAGTGGATCTCAAAGGGTCTGTTGCAAATGATCTCTTTACACAAAGATACGTTGTGGATATTTTGTTGCTGTTAAGGCTCATGCATACTCCAGGTGAAGTGATAGCTCTTCACTTTTTAGGTGATAAGCTATCACCTTTTTAGGTGATGTCGGAAAGTAAAAAGCAGAGATGTGTCGGGGTCTCTTCACCGCGGGTAATGGCGTAATGTTGTAGTTTTCTGACCTTAGAAAACTACACCACAGTGATGGCTGCTCACTCCACCCTGGACTATGAATGAGCCTTTAGTGTTCATGTGCTTGTTTCTCTCACTCCCTTTCTCCACTGTACTCCTCTCATCCATTCACCTCTAGCCTCTTTGCTCATTTGTTTTTTCACTTTAACCCATAATTACAGTATGCTTAAAGGGGAAGACCACCCATTTTCAATATTGAACTATGTCATTAATATAACTTATTATATTTGTTGTGTGGAAATAGAAAAAAAGGTTCCCCCCCTTCTGTGTTGCCTAGAACTGGAGGATTGATTTTGGGGTTTGTATCGTAAAGTACAACGGTGTGATGTCATCAAGTTGTACTTTACAAAGCCCTATTGTACTGTATAATTCTGACTATTAAAAAAGTAGCCAATGGGGGGCGCCCGCTGACCTACTGGTCCAGGCGCATACAACTTAGGCATTGCCACATAGGCATGGATGCCTGGCGGCGTCGCTGGTTCGATTCCCGATCCGGAATTTCCTGTCAGTCTAACCCTTTGTAAAATTATAAATGTGTAAGCTCAGTGTAATATAAAAACCTTCTTCAGACTATGCTGTGTTTTGACTGACCAAGTTCATCAAGTGGAAAACTGTATTTTTAATATGGCCAGTCATCCAGAGATTCCGTGAGTAAGCCTCATGCGTACTCATTCAGAATGGGGCCAGCTGATGGGAACAAGATGCAACGCCTTTTAAATGGGCTTCATGGCTTTTTACAGGTCAGTGGGCGATGGCATCACTAAATTACACATATCCAACCACACTTCCTTTGGATAAGGAACTGCAGCTGACAATTAATTAGCCTATGGCTAACTCTGCACTTTATCTTTAATATTAAAGTGCCTGCCTGCCTGCGTGCGTGCAGCGTGTGTGTGTGCGTGCGTGCAGTGTGTGTGTGCGTGTGTGTGTGTGTGTGTGTGTGCGTGCAGCGTGTGTGGATACAGATCTGCAGAGGAACATAATTGTCTCTGTTTCTCTCTCCCTTTCGTTCTCTCCTTTCATGCTGCACTCTCCATTGAAATTATATAAGTATGAATGACACTGAGAGGCCATTAAGTGTCTTTAGGGAAGGGCAACAACACAGTGCACAGTAAAATCATCGGTGTTCATTTAAACCCTTGGAGAATAGAAATTGTTTCATTTGGGTCCATTTGTACACTCTCAGTTAAATGAACACGGAGGATTTTACTGTGCATTAACACAATGGTTCTCAACCTGTGGGTCGGGAGCACCGGGGGGTCCCCAAATTATTTTAGGGGGTCCACAGTTGATTAACTTAGTGTGCAACATTTTTTTCTCACTCAACAGTAAACAAACCAACATAAAGTTTAAGTGTATATAGAGAGTATCTGCACATTTATAAAGTGACAATTTAAGGACTTCTTAATATCTCTAAAATGATAAATTAAACATTGGCGAAATTGTTTAGTTTAGTTTTTTTTTTATTAGAGGCAGAAATTGTGAAAATAGCCAATCTACATGCTCTCAACGCCTTGCAACGCGAGGCGTTGTGAGCATGTAGATGTGCTATTTTCACATATTCATGGTGGGCGGCCCCCAGTTAAAATATGATTATTTTGGGGGTCACAGCCTGAAAAGGTTGAGAACCACTGCATTAACAGATAGCAGCCAGACTGGAATTGAGGATGGTGGCAAATAACTAAGTACATTTACTTAAGTATTGTACTTAAAGGAGGACTTCACCACTTTTCAACCTATCTTCATATAATAGGTCTCTAATGTTCATAATAAAATAGCACAATTTTTTTCTAATCGGTCCAATTACGTCTCTTGGGAGAGCTGTGGGAAGTTCAGAAATCCATAGTCTTGTGACATCATGATTTTCAAAAAAATAAAAAAATAAAAAAAAATATTATCGCGAAAACAATGACTTCCACTTTAACATTGCAACTCTTCAGGAATAGCAAGCCTACATTTTCTATTAGCTTGGATTCCAAATCGATGATGTCACAAGACGATGGGAAACTGACCTGCCCACAACCCTCCCCACAAAAGAAAGCTAGTTTATCAGAACATTAGTGAGGACCAATTATATGAAGATAGGTTGAAAAGTGGTGAAGTCCTCCTTTAAGTACAATTTTGAGGTATTTTTACATTCTACTTTTGTAGTACATTTTCATACCAATACTTTGGTACTTTTACTGAGGTAAAAAGTAAAAGAAATTGAGTGCTTTTTCCACTACTGGCAATTGGTTGGTTGGATGGTGGGTCCTGAGTGACATCCCTTTCTGTGACAGCCTGACAAGGCTACAAGCTGTGACCTCCAGCAAGGTCACCAACACATTCTCGATTGCACAGCACTGAACAAGGAGGGCGGCAGAGCAGTAGTGGAATTCCATTTGATGGACAATGAAAATGGTAGCGCATGTATGGAGACGGCAGCGCATCAACCCCACATTTCATTGAATTAATCCAGAACACAAGCAGATTGCTGTAATTCAAAGTTCTCAATAACCAGCAAAGAACCTCAAAGAACCCCTGGACAGCCAGCTCTCATTCATAGTGGAGGAAAAATCCCTCAAAAAGAGCCTTAGTTTTTGAGATACCCCTACCCGGGGTAGAACAAAACGCAACATAGTTTTTTCATATCTTTAGGATGTCCCTTTCATGAAATGGATTGTCCTGAGTTTTACTTTTACTGCAAAAGTCATGAAATTGATCCATGAAGGGACTCACCACATATTCAAAAAAATGCCTATCCTGAAAGATGGAGTTCCAAGTCAATCCTTTGTCATTTTCTACCTGATCGTTGTATTTACCTAAGTGATCCAAAATGGCGCGGCATAATTGGTCTTCAACCAGCCAAAATTCTCACATGTCTCCCCCCTTCTCTGCTCCCTCCACTGGCTCCCGGTTGCTGCCCGCACAGAATTCAAAACAATGATGCTGGCCTTCAAAGCAGCAAAAGGTATGGCACCTCCTTACCTACAAAACCTGATTGAACCCTACAACCCCACCCGTTCAATGAGATCAGCTAACACAGGGATGCTGACAGAACCCTCGCTAAAAACCCCAGGACAAAAATCCACTCGTCCTACCTAGACAATTTGGCCTCCTGGCCCCCAAACTGTGGAATAAAATCCCTGTCCACTTAGAACAACAGACTCACTCCCTAGCTTCCGCCGTGGTCTGAACTCACCCTAACAAACAATGTTGTGTTTTGGGATGAAAAAAAAAAAGAATAGAGCCCAAACGCTCTATTGCAGATGTTATCATTGCATTGGACATCTGTTACTTCTGATGATTATAGGAAAAATTACAGTGATTTGTGGATAATTGGTTCAGACTGAGACCTCTGAATGTTGTGCCATTGTGCGCCCAGGCAGCACGATGTCCATTGAAGGCGAACGCTCTGCCACACGAATTTGGCATAACTGGTTGTTTTAGAATCCGCTATGTGCTTTCCCAAATGTGCGTGGCCACAATAGCAATTTTAAGGAAAGCTATATGGATGTAAGAGGAAATCTCCTTCTGCCTCTTTTATCACACCTTTGCTTCTCAACGTTTTCACCAACATCCACATGCTGCTATACTGTACATTACATCATAAAAGACACAATTGTGTGATGTGAGGAACAGGAATGTGTGTTGAGCTCCTGGCTGTATGTACAGTATGTGATTGTGTGTGTCATGTGGTTTCACAGAAAGGCAACTCTGGCCCTATGGTCATATTACATTCTGCACCGGTAGTTCACATGCACTGAATATGCTCATTTATGTAGGCCCACTGCCAGCATTACACACACACACACACACACACACACACACACACACACACACACACACACACACACACACACACACACACACACACACACACACACACACACACACACACACACACACACACACACACACACACACACACACACACACACACACACACAGCTCTCTAGTCTCTCCCACCCAGGAAAGAGGAACTCCTATGGAAGAATGCAATTTATGACTTTAAGCTCATAAATTAACACCATAGGCCAGGCTGGACACCAAACTCCTGTATAGAGCATTTCACTCAGACACAAATCGATTCACCAAAAATAGCAGATCTACAAGCTTGTAGATCGGCTAATTTTGGTGAATATTGCCACCAGAAAATAGATGCTGGGGGTTTAAGACAAGTGGTGTCATTTTAAGTTTGAAGCATAGTTTTTTGAGTGACAGCCGCTGACGGCCACGTCCGCGTCCATGCTGTTGTTGTTTTTTTTTTATTATCGTAATATCTTTAATCTCAATTATTTTTTCTACTGTAATCTTGACATGTAATTTTCATATCGTCCCATCCCTGCATAGGACTCCACCCCAGCCTGTGCACAACTGCACATGTATCCTGGATTATCTGTCGGAAAGGTGGAGAAGATGGGTTCCATCACCTGCTCCCTGACCCTCAACACAGGAGTTCTCCTCCTCTACTCCCTGTATAAATGACTGACCTTGTGGTCAAGTCTGCTGATGATAACAGTGATAGACCTGATCACTGAGAACAGGTAGAGTGGCCACCCAACTTCCAGAAGTTAAAATAAGGGACACCCCGGCCCGTAAGTCCATTTGGTTCCATTTCTATACTCAAATAGTTAAGGGTTCCTTCCTAAAAAAAACATTGGCGTACTGTATATAATGTAGTGGGGTGGGACCATTACTTTACTTTACACATCAATGTGTAGGATTTTGCAGTGTACATTACTGCACACGCTCTGTGGTGAGAGGCACATGATGACCCGTTTCACCCTGTCCTCCCATTGTCACCCCGTTCTGCTCCTCTGTTCACTGAGGTCTTAATAGAAATGACCTTTTGTTCCTCTCTGACTCCCTCTCTTCTCACCAGTGGTGGAGAGATGCATCGCGAGACAACAAACACTGCTTTCTCTGCACTGACCTATCTATGACTTATACATTAACTGTCTCTCCCTCTCGCTCGAAGTCATTTCTCTCTTTCTCGCTATGCTTTTACGCCTCCGCTGGCGATAGCCATGGCATTACGTTTTATGTCCATCTTTACTTTTTATATGGCCAGACTGAAATTGTATCAAGAAACCTCTGATTGCCTTGTTTTCTTTTCTCTCTATCTCTTTATCTCTCATTCCACCCCTTCTCTGTGCATGTGAACAGTGGGGCTACTGTACACCATGGGCCACCCCACACAGTGGGGTCAACAGTAGACTGGCCAATTGTATCCCTGGGCCATGCTGGATTATGTCATGGGGAAGGGGAACGTCATGGTTGTTTTGATAGGAGATGAGAATTTTTCTAAAGTATTTCTTTCATCAGATGCATTTGTGTGACCTTTGACTTCATGTAACCCAATTCAAATCAAAGCGTGTTAGCGAAGACAACAATAGAGCAGGACAGAAGACCGGCAATAAAATGCTTGTTCTACAAGTGCCACATTAAATTAAAAATCAAACCTCGGTTCGAAGTGAAGCGGTGAACTTTTATTCTATGTGTTCTAGAGTTATGAACTCTGTGATCTATACAGTCTTTATATATTCTGAATTCTACATTCTTTATATATTCTGAATGAATGAATGATTTTATCTGGAGGGCCGAATTATCATGTGAAGCTTGACCAATCCTCAAAGTATCCAATCATCAGACCGGGAGGGACACTACACACATATTCTGTCTAAAATGGTATTTATAGTCCAGAGCAGCAGACTGGAAGCCTAACCATGTTTTTATTTTCCCTGCCCACAGCAATGTGAGGAAAAGTGCTGTAATCACTCTCACTGTCTGTGTATTGATGAGCAAAACAACTCCACAAATGACAGCTAGATCTCAAGAAATGTGGTAGGACGGATCAAGTTGCCTACAGTACATGGTCAAAGGTCACAGTCAATATCAAGAACCTGTCCATGTGACCTGTTAGATGGAAAATGTACCGTCGGTAAGCTTCCCTTCCACTGGAAGCCAAAGGTTTGCACTCAGTCCACTGGACTCTCATCCGTCTGTGTAAGCTTGTCTGCTTGCATGTTTTAAACACTATGAGCACCTTAAGAAAGGTTTGGTTGATGTCTGGCGATGAGCCAAATAGAACCTCGCAGTATATGTACTGTAACTAGTACATATACTAGTACCTTTACTATTAGCTCTAGTATACTAAGACACCGCAGGACGACAAGCGACCTCACCCTAAAGGGTGAGGTCGCGCCATGTCTTGGCCGTCTGTCCAGTGATGTATATCGGACCAGTTACCCCTATGGAGATCCATGTACTGTAAATGGAGATATGCTGTGACCCCAAACATGCTTACTCAGTTATTCGTTATGTGAAAATCCTATGATGTCTATCACATCTGACATATTACATACAATCTCTCTTTTATGCCCATACATGGAGATGCCTGTCTGAACCAGTCACACAGATATGGGCTGTCTTCCTCCATATGGGCATTCCCATATAAGTCCTGTTAGATATGGGCTTAATATCAACATCAGGGATCTCCATATATGGGCATAAAAGTGATTCTGTTAGAGTGGTACCCATGACATCACAACAAGCAATCCATTTTATGCCCATACATGGAGATCCCTGTCTGAACCAGCCAAACCACTGTGATGTCACCTGTTTATGCCCAATTGCCCATATATGGAGATCCCTGCTCTGAGTATCTGACATCACTGTGATGTCACCTGTGATGTGTCAGGGGAACCACAGTGTCAGACATTATCCCTGCTCTGAATATCTGACATCATGATGTCACATGTGATGTCACAGTGATGTGTCAGGGGAACCACAGTGTGAGGCATTATAGACAGACAGACAGAGATATGGTCAAGCCGTTCACATACTAAACTGCGACCTTCAGTTGCAATAATCTATCTAGCTGTCCAAATAGTA
>NC_137815.1:57492008-57507008 GCF_963921795.1 Nannobrachium achirus | reverse complement strand
TTTCGTGTGAAGGACTGATGTATTTTGGCCACGGAAACCCCACCTCAAAATATTTAGTTCCAGGGATTTTCACAACTTTTCAAAAATAACAGATCTACAAGCTCGCAGCGTGGCACTCGGTGCTACGCTGTGAGCTTGTAGATCTGCTATTTTTATTTTCCACCTTGGGCCCTAGTAACTCAGTCCCACTTTCCCCCCCATTGTGACGCCCCTGGGCATACAGCGGCTAAATACACACCGAGTAGTAGAGTACCGGCTGGAACATAAGCAACACCTTATGCTGGTACATACTGTAACAATTTACCATTACTTAACGTGGTGTTACGTCAGTGTAAACACTTTTGTTATTCTCATTGATTTGCACACAAGAACAGCCATTGTGAAGAAAAGTGGCACCACAACGGTAGATGCACTTTAGAAAGAAAACGATAATAGGAATTATTGGGAAGTAGGTAAAGCACAGAGGAGGCACGCCACATACAGGTGATTGTAATGACACTAGTTCGATTCTTGATGGAACCCTGTGGTGTCTTTTCTCCTGTCTGCCATTGGCTTCCTGTCGATGCAGATGGCAGACAGATGTATCTACTTTTACCAATATCCGTCCTGTCAGAAACAGGACAGACACAGGTAAAAGTAGATACATCCAAGCCTCGTCTTTTACTCCTGCTGGTCTCGAAAAGGTAATCCACTGATTTCAACGAAAACCAAAAGAGCAGAGCACCAGTAAGACTCCCTAAATCGGGAGATAAGCGACCGTCAGGTCGCATACACAAACTTTGGAAGGCAATGGTAGCCAATCAGGAGGGAATATGGGAAATGGTACAGAATGATCCATGTTGATGACATGACTGTAGAGATACTGTGTACCGCTTTGCGTGATTTGGGACAAAATCTGTAGGAGCAGCGTCAAAAAATGTGTTTTTTTTTTTAAATCGGCCATATGGTGCCGCCAGATGGGTTTGATGACATGACTGTAGAGATACTGTGTACCGGTGTGCGTGATGTTAGGGCAAAATCTGTAGGAGCAGTGTCCAAAAATGTGTCTTGCAAGAATCTGCCTCATGGTGGCACTAGAAGAGGGCCATGTAAGAAATGATTTGGGGTTTGTGGTTTGGCTGCCAAGGAGTGTGTGTGCAAAGTTTGGCATGGATCGGGGCAACGGTGGCGGAGATATGAGTAGGGTAAAAGTGTGACATGTGACGTGTGACGTGACTGACAGAGGGACGGACGGACTGACTGACAGCCGGTGGAGGTTTTGATAGTAACTGCGACGTGACGGTCGCAACAATAGCACATTACATACATTTTAGTCTCCCTTCAACATAACACCAATCTTAGACTCCTTTCAATGTTTACCTATTCATTCTAGAATGAATGTCAAGATGTTATTGATTACTTTTAAGGCACGACTCAGTCTAGCCTCTTCCTGCATCACAGACATTTTCATGCAGTAGCCTGAGATCTCGCTCAGAGTCCTTTCTGCTCGCTCCAAAGACTAGACTAAAGACAAGGCGATCTTTGCCTCCATGATCCCTGTACTTTGGAATGACCTTCCTGAGGATATCAGATCTGCGTTCTCTTTTAAACCACTTCTCAAAACACACTTTTATCAACTTGCTTTTAGTAAATGATTAGTCTCTTTTGTGCCCTTTAATTTCTAATGCAGTGTGAAGTGCTTTGCTAAAATGTGTATGCAAATAAAAGCAATAAAACATTGTAGTAAACCAGTAACAATACTGACAACAGTGAGAAGCAAAGGCCCATGAAGAGGGACACCAACACACTTGGTGATGGCTACAAAGTTACATTTGATGAAGAGATGTGTCCCTGTGCTGAATCTAGCATGACTGTTTATTCCTCCACTTATGTAATATGACATCTTAATGGTGTGTGCAGCATATTGCATGGCTTCAGGGTAGACATGTGACTTATGTAAATCCATTCACATTTACACCAGTTAGATTGTTGAAGTAAAAATTATATCGGTGAGGTAAAACACACACATACACCTAAACACACACACACACACACACACACACACTCACATGGCTCAATGCAGTGTGTGAAATAACGGTCTATTAAACCCAATTTGGAGTTTGTGACCAAATGGCTGCATAATAGTGTGTCTGTGTGTTTGATGCTGTTGCCAAGGGTATTGTTGTTGTATATGGCAGCCTGCATCCTTCACATTGCCATGGCTGAGTGGGTGTGGGCCCCTTTGATGAATCAAGGACCCAATAATAAGCTGCTCATGTAAACAGTGCTTTTGTGCCAGCAGGGTGACAGTTGTGTGCCCGCCGGGCTTTGCCCAGCTCCCTCTACTTGTAGCCTGCACTGAAGATTAAGAATCACTACACAGTGTTAGCTTTAGTACACAATAGCTTACTGTAACTACCAGCTTCAGTGCCATTCAGAAATCTCTATGGTGACATAATAGCATTTATTAATATGAGTATTTTCCTTTCCACGTGGTGTACCAGTGAGATTTGAGTGAGTGAGACTTTACCAGCTGCTGTAGAAAACATTTCATGTGTTGGAAAGGTGAAATGACAAGGCAAGACCAAAAATCGGAATTCGGACGCACTGGAGAAGTGTACATTATGTTGGTGGTGAGTGCTACACAATACGTATACCACTGACTGAACAAGCATGGTCAGCAGTCAGCAGCACATACGCATACAGTATACACTCACGCATGACACATGCACGGACTGCACGCACGCATGCACTTCATTACACACAGCTCCAGATGTGTAAACAGCCCTGTGGCCAGTTGAGTGGTAGTGGACAGACCTGTGTATATATGAGAGCCCCTTACTACCCTTCTGCTCTACCAGGGTCAGCTTACACCTGAGCACTGATGCATAACACTAAATGAGAGAGAGAGAGAGAGAGAGAGAGAGAGAGAGAGAGAGAGAGAGAGAGAGAGAGAGAGATGGATGGATGGATGGATGCAAAACACAACAGACAAGTTGTTTTGTTAAACAAAACAAGGAGTAAACAAGAATTGACACAGTCAATATATAAGCTGGTCAGATGGGAAAAAAAAGTTTTTTGAAAAAAAAATAAAAAATGTTTTTTGAAAAAAAAAAAAAGTTTTGGAAAAAAAAGTTTTTGGGAAAAAAAAAGTTTTGAAAAAACTCGGGCGTGCTCAAACAACAGTAATAACTGCGTATTACCTTACTGTACTTTACTGTACTGTATACTGTACCTCACTGTACTGTACTGTACATATTCTGTGTTCTATATCTATGAAGTCTGTGTTCTAGATCTATGAATTTTGTCACTCCCCCCCCCCCCCCGTGTATGTGTGTGTGTGTGTGTGTGTGTGTGTGTGTGTGTGTGTGTGTGTGTGTGTGTGTGTGTGTGTGTGTGACTTTTACTTATAACTGAGTACATCTACAGTGCAGTATTGATACTTTTAAGATACTTTTAAAAAAACAAGTGTAAAACATTTGAGTACTTTTTCCAACAGCTACTTTCCCCCATAGCCTGGAGGACTCCTGCTAAGTTTGCAGTTGCCTTAGAGCCTATTACTCTATAAATCTATCTGTGATGTCTGATTGTACTAAAACTAGCATGCTTATTAGGCAGTAGTGGGAAAAGTACTCGCATTCTTTACTTAAGTATCATGCAATACTGCAATGTCAGTGGAAGTCTTGTATTCAAAATGTAGGATACTTGAGTACAAGTATAAAAAGTATTTGTATTAAAATGTACCAAAAGCAGAAAGTACGCATTATGCAGAACTTAATGTAACCAAGGTGTTCAAATAAGTGTATTGATTGTAGGCATTTTCCAAAATCTTGTGGTATTTCACTGCTACATATCGTTCTAAATATATGCTTTCTTGTCATTTAGTACAATGAATGTGTTACCGTGTCTCTAGAAATGTGCTCATTATTGGTGAAGATACTAACTGTAATTCTCAAAGACTCGCATTGGTTCATTCAGCACATCGTTTTTGCTCTGTTTCATTTGATATTAAAATGCAACTCGAATTAATCTACTGTGTGGACACTGATCAGATGACAGGAAGAAGCAGCTCATCAATGAATGTACTTTGTGTTGCTTTTGTAAATTGTGTAGGGTACGATATTTTCATGACTTCACACCAAAGCCCATATCATGGTCATAGAGTTAAATCATTGACAACTTGCATACTCGTTCAGTTCATATGTTAATGCAGATGGTATGCAGATGGTGTGACACATCACCTACTACAGCCTACAACGATGCCCAGGGCAACACTGCATATTGTCTATAAATGGCTCACAGTTTAAATAACGTACGGTTTATTTGGACAATCATCTGTAACAGATGAAGTATAATTAAATACGACGTGATTAACGTTTGTTTGACATCCTCATCACAATTACATTGGATGCATCGCGTTGATTAAAGTGAATGGCTGCTATAGTTTTGCTAGTTTTCATCACCTAATCACCTTCCTTTCATAACCTAATCTCTACGTTTAGAATTGAAAGAAAAATAATGTTAATGTTAGTATGAAGCTAATTATAAAGCTTAAATGGATGATGATGTCAACAATGACTTGTGAAAATCAAAGAATGATAACCGATCTACAAGCAATCATACAAACATTTTGTACTTTGATGCCAATACTTTTGTACTTTTACTCAAGTATAGACCTCTCTTTTCTTCTGTTTCATTTATCACAAGCAGGCTGGCCACAGGCACCGGCTCAGTGTGAAGGAATGGTGCTCCCTGCTGGACAAAATATTTCATTACAGCAGTACAGGTCTGGCTCCCAATCATGAGCTCGGTGACCATGTGACATGGACAGCCAATCGGCAAATAGGTCCCCTAGGTCCCCTGAATGTCTCAGGACAATGTAATCTGTTTAAAGAGCTGGTCCTGCTGACCAGCTAAAAACTCTTGGCATGGTTGTTCATCATCAGAGCATCATCATAGCCACAGTAAACTTATATGACAGGGGGCCCCCAGGGCTCTTTTGCCAATGGACATATTTTTAATTGAAGTAACTGCCTTTCTCTCCCCCTCCATAGAGTAAGACCTCCAAGAGGTGGAAAGAGCTCAAGCCGGTTCGTGCCACCACCTGCCCCAGGGAAACAGCTTTAGTCTGGGTCCTTTCTGAGGAACCCGGGAGAGACCAGTGGTACTCAAAAGTGGGGTCGGGTGATCCTGGACCCTATTATGTACACATGTAGATCTGCTATGTTTAACAACACAAATCTTGTATGGGGTGCCTGGTCTAAAATATTTTCAGATGAGGGTCAGCAGCCAAATAAATACAAAACGGTATTAATCTGTGGGTCCTTGACATGAAAAAAGTTCCAGAAGCACCGGGTCAGACTCAAGCACAAGGAAAAGACTGATACTTACTGCCAGGAGTGAAGAGGTCATCCACACACACACCCACAGTGGGTGTGTGTGTGCAGGGCTCCTGGCACGGTCAGCCTCTCCCCGCTCCACTCCAAGACTGCACTGCTCTCTTGCTCAGGTCCCCCCCGGCCCCCTCCCCCTGGGCTCTTCCCAGGTGTCAGTCAAAGGGAGGAGATAATCCACACAGCTGTCTGCGATGCTGGCAGGAGGAGGACAGACGCACAGTGACAAAATGACAACCTTCCCCCAGCACACACTACTAGCCACCCTCTTGACAGCTCAGCCTCTCACTGTCTTCCGTCCTGTGGTCCCTCTGCCGGTGGAACGAGAGGGGGGAGAGAAAGAGACAGGCTAAATGCAGGAGAGACAGAGAGAGACAGATTAGAGAAGGAGAGGAGAAAGTGCTGCACAGAGGGGTTTTATAATCGGCCTGCATCTCCTCCCCCTCTCTCTGCCTTCCTCCCGCCCACATTGTTATGGCAACGGCCAATCAGCGGCCTGGACCCATAGCCTGGCCCCCACCTTCCCTTCCCTTCCCTCTGCCTTCCTCCTCAACTCAGCTGGCCTGCAGTGTTGACATGATTCTCACAAATTGGCATGAACCGTGTGTGCATGCATGTGTGTCTTGTGTGAGTTTGTGTCTTTTTTTTTTTGCCCCTGTGGAAGAGTATGTCTTTATCCGCCGCATAATTGCACCTGTGTTGTTGAGTGACACCAGCACGTAGTAGGGTTTATAGTTCCTAGAAAGTCTGCTTTAGAAAGCCTAATGGAATGACTCACATGACAGGCAAACAGTAGCCAGTAGCTGTTATGTTGTTGGAGTAGGCTAAAGTTGGAGCGCTGGACACAGATATACTCTGTCCAGCTCTCAATTCTAAGTAATATTCAGAATCTCACACATCGTACACGTTGTAGTGGCGATCCTAACCAAACATTTCGCCACTGTGGGCACTAGGAAACTGTCTTTGACGCGTTCAATAGAAAAGCAATGTCCAAACGTTAAACTGCTGTTGGGTGAGGTTCCCATTTATTATAGTTGTAGACAAGAGTAATCACAGTCACCAAGTTTATGTTATGCGAATCAATCCTAGAGAACGGTAAAAACCGTGAAATTTCCCCAGCGTGCCCATACCATTTCCTCCATCAACAGGCTTCACCTGTGGCCCTTAATACTATACCTGCTCACACTGCGACACCCCTCCCCCCAGGGTAAACCCGCCCATCAATGTACTCGGGCAGAATGGCTCCTTCACACGTTGTAGCCTACACACATGCCCGCACGCACACACTGAACACTCAATAGCCACAAATACACATCGCACATGACACGGGTACATACAAGCATGAGCTTGTGCATACATGATGCACACAAACATACACACACACATGCAGCAGCAGAGGACACACATCCTTTTAAGCAAGTGTAGGCCGGCCTGCCAGGCAGTGCACACATAGACATCAAAGGGGGCTTGAGCCCCTGCCCTTTTGTCCGTCTGTAAAAAGTGCCCTCTCCAGAGTCCAGACCATGAATGCAGTTTTTACTATGGTGAAAGAAATGCAAATGCCTTGTCTTGTCCAAACACTCTTATGTTGAAAGAATTGCCCTCCCTGTGTAGAAATCCATGCCGATACGCCACACACATCTCCAGTATTGACTTGATTATGCTTAGTTCAGTGTGGTATCAAGCATCAAAAATAGCCAACCTCCAAGCTCACAACGTGTTGCATTGCTTGGAGGTCTGCTATTTTCGATATTTCCACCAAAAGGCCCTTTTAGAAATGTCAGCCCCCGCCTCTCTAACATTCTCTGCACGTCCCTGCGGCCTGCTACTGTACTACATGCATGCATGCACACAGTAAACACACAAATACACAGCCACATATACACATGTACTCTAACAGACTTGCATGGCATGGCCCTCCTTCCTGTTGCTCTATACCCAGGCTATTGAAATAGAGAGCAGAGTACCTGAGTCCCAGCACTTATCAGAAGATCTGCTCACAATCATAACTAGCATGGCATGGGGGACGTGGCATGTGTCATTGTGTCATGCATGGTGCCGTTTCCCTGTCACATTTGTTGTCCTGAGATACCTCAGAGAAAACCCTAAACTTAGTTTACAGTCCGCAGAATGGGTTGCATTTTACCACTAGAAAAGCCATAGACACAAATGGTAATTCTTGTACATTTTAGTGTCTAGAGAGACTGTGTGTGGTGGTATCCTATGATTTTGGGACATCACAGGAGATTACCGGTATTCAGAATATTCACGTGGCTCAGGGAAGGGGGCATGTGAGAATGTGTGGGTGCGTGTGAGTGTGCCCACCCTGCTTGGCTTCTCTCCCAGGATTAAATTTAGGCCTGATCCTAAGTTTTCTGGAAAAACATCAAATATTATTCAAAGATTACAAAAACAAATATGTTGCTACATACTGTACATGTACTGTACTACACTAAAATGTGTTCCCGGCCTGAATGGGTTAAAGCCCTTGGTTTACACACTGGTGCACAGGAACTTTAACCTTGTGCCACCCGAGTGTCCACAAAATAGTATTCTAACAAACAAATTTGGATTTTTCCTCATATTTTTTTAAGTATGTGAAGTATAAAGTAAACCAACTGAAAACGAACTAACTTTCTCCAGCAGTCATTACGTTATGTTAGCTAGGCTAACGCAATGACATCCATCAAGTTAATGAGCCTTTAGCTCTTGCTTTCACCACAGGCTTTGAAAGCATAACATGGCCACTGCTAATATGAGCTCACTGCTTTCTTGGTGTTATGACCCTGTCCAAACAAACACTTAAGATCAGCAGATAATTGCAGTTTAAATGGTTGTACCGTATGTAGTCTATGGTGACATTTGCTAGGTGTCAAATATCAGCAGCGTTGCCTGGAGAAGGAGGAGAGGAAGGTCTTTGGATTGTTTTTATTAGATTAATTGGCTTGAGTCAGCAAAAATCTCTCTTGAAATGTTATTTGCTGCCTGTCTGTGTTATGTGTTATTTTTATGTCTTCACTTCTGCTTCTGTTCACTCCACTCGTCCAAAATAATGCCCAGACAGTTCTTCAAGAGATATTTTATCAGTGCTTATGGTTGGTTATTTATGGTGAATAGTATCTGACTAATACACTTCTTGGGCATCTTCATCACTCATAAGCCAACATGGCCAACAACACTCCCCCTCATTTCTACACTCATCCCCTTAGCGAGGAAAGAGCTTGGAATCTTTTCGTCACATTGTAGAAAATGAAATTAGTTGTTGAAGTAGTTTTTTTTAGATCCCTTTTGCAATTTGCAAATCAGATGCACATATTCATTAAAGGTGGAGTAAGTGATTTCCTTTTGTTAAAATAACTGTTAATATGATAGTAATCATTCATTAAAGGTGGAGTAAGTGATTTCCTTTTGTCAAAATAACTGTTAAATTGATAGTAATCATTGCCCCCTGTCTCTCCAGCTGTTTGGTAAATAGAAAATGTAATTTTGTCCAATCAGGAGAGAGAACTCTCCTGTGAGGACACAAAGAAATGAGCAGACACATTTTAAACTTGAACATGATGACAAATACAGTATCTCATCTGCCAGTAGACTCATCTGCCAGTAGCCAAAACGAAAACCGATATTGAACAAACACAATGATTACACACACACACACACGCGCGCGCGCACGCACGCACGCACACACACAAACAGTCATTGTTCCTGTGATCATAAAACATCAATTATGCCTGTGTCCTGTTAGAGGGCAAAGCCTAGTTTTACTTCAAAGAGCCTGGTTGTGTGATGCATGTCATCTCTCTCTCTCTCTCTCTCTCTCTCTCTCTCTCTCTCTCTCTCTCTCTCTCTCTCCACACACACAAACTCAGTGTGTCTGGTGTGTGTGTGTGGGTGGAAGGCTGTGAGTGTATAGTGCATATTATGTACAAATATTTTTCAGAATGTTTTTGATGCTCACTTGACTTATTGATGCACAAAACCCATACTTGCATTCATAGGCCTACAGTACATGTGTGTATTGTGCATGTGTCGTGAAGGTGTGCACACACACACGCGCGCGCGCGCGCGCACACACACGCGTGTCCCCTTCGTGATGTGATCATAACCATGGAACCACCACACTACGCAGTCTCTCTACAGTAGATGCAGGAGTGGAGAACAACTAGTATGATAGCAGCCAAGAGGCAAACCGGAGTGATTAGATTGTGCTTGTCCTTCAGTGTACCGTAAATATGTATACACTCACCACAATACACCATGCTCTCTCTGTCTGTCTCTGTTTTTGTCTGTCTCTCACTCACACACACACACACACACACACACACACACACACACACACACACACACACACACACACACACACACACACACACACACACACACACACACACACACACACACCAACCCAACCACACACACACACACACACACACACACACACACACACACACACACACACACACACACACACACACACACACACACACACACACACACACACCTTACAGAGAATTAACATTATCCCAGGGACCTGCTGGCACCAGAGGCTGCTTCATATTTGATTAACAAACACTGAGAAGCACTCTCTCTCTCTCTCTCTCTCTCTCTCTCTCTCTCCGCTCCTCAATCTCTATTTATCTAGCACAATGCATTCACAAAGAAAATGCAATGTGTGTGTGTGTGTGTGTGTGTGTGTGTGCGTGCGTGCGTGCGTGCGTGCGTGCGTGCGTGCATGTGTGCGTGTGTGTGTGTATACAGTGCGTGCGTGGCTGCGTGCATGTGGGGCAGTGTGTTTGGCAGTATGTGTATAGTACAGTATGTAGGATGGATTCTATGGTAAAGGGTGAGGGTGGTTTTGGGATTAACCATGCTGGGTATAAACCATTATTCAGATAAGGAGACGCATGGAGACAGTTCTTTTCTCCCTGCTGTTACAACACCCTACCAAGCTCTGCACCAGGACTCTGTCCTCCTCGTTGTCATCTGTGGCACGTATACTGAACCTGAGTGGAAGCTGGGGGTGTAGAGGCTGAACAGGAAAGGAGACAGCACAGTTCCTTAGGGTGCACTGGTGGTGCTGCTCACCAGCACATCTGACAGGCTGTTTCCCAAACAGTGGGTCATGCATCTTATTATAGGCCATAGCAGGCAGCATTTTAGAAATACTGAGGTCAGCATAACATGAGAGTTAGCCTTTAACTTATATAGCCTATTTCCAAACCAATAAAATGCCATCATTTTTGGAAGTGGACCCATTTTATGGGTTGTGAGTAAATACCCCTTTTTATGTGTATATGTATTATGATTTTCAAAATATAATATAAATATGTTATAGTAAATACAAATAAATTATGAATTAAAAAGAATCCATAAATGTCAAGCTCACAACACGTCGCACATGTCGTGAGCTTGCAGATCGGCTATTTTCACAAGTTTGGGTGACGGGGATCAAAATCAACAGCAGGTACACTTACAGGGGTTTAGAAAATAATAAATGGCCAATAAAGAAACAGAAGAAGAGTCGGCACCTCAACAAGCTACCGTTTTCATCTACAACTGATGAATACGGGGACACCAACGCTAGTCGCAGGTGCAGACCTAATCATGTAGCACAGATTAAGGCTATGACAATATACTACATCACTGTCAGGGGAGACAATAGCCTACCTGCAGAGCCAAGTTGAAAAACATTATCTGTCTTTACCTCCTGGTCGCTGAGAGTAAGCCTTTGTAAGCCTTTGTGGCGAGACAAGATTCTCAAGATTCTTGAATGCACACACACAATGCATATATTCGATATGTGGTTGCTGTGCAAGATCAAAGATTTCACTTTGCTTTCTCTGTGAATAAAAACGCAGTTTGGCCTTCACCTGAAACCAAGCCATATATCCAGGTCAGAAGCTTGCCAAATGTTTAAATCTTCAGTTGTTTTTCTATACAATATACATTACATGCTCTGGAGTTTATACCGGTACATATGATAAGACAAAGAGAGAGAGGGGAAAAACACAGGTCTACTTACAGTATCAACACCAAATCAGAATACCTGGCAGACACACACCATTGTGGGTGTGTAAATGTCAACCAATCCACCAGCAACAATGACGTCAACGTGCTAGTAAAATAGTTACATGACACTATGTTTGGTTCAAAACCAGGCAGAACTGGACTGTACTTCCAACAACAAAACACAAGACAAAAACGAGACAACAATTGCACACACACACACACACACACACACACACACACACACACACACACACACACACACACACACATATATATACACAGTATATATATATATATATATATATATATATATATATATATATATATATATATATATATATAGTCCATCCAAATGTAAGCCACTCATCTTTGCTATGAACGAAACAAAAACTATTTCGCTTTTTCTTGTTTGTTCAAATGGCAGTGTAGCCAAATGTAACCAGACTAGAAATTTGCGGCCCTTCGGGCCGCAAAATCCTAGAGTTCGGGCCGCTGCGCGGCCCTCACCGCCATGTTGCGGCAGCATGGTGTGTACCCCAGAATAGAGATGAATCTACAGCACGTTGCCCTGTTTGCAGTGTCTGTGGATTAGATAGTCTATTGGTGAAGTGAATGAATAGGCTCTCCCCTATCCTGCTGTCCGGAGGCGGAAAAACGGAAGCACTAACACACAGCAAGAGTGGACAGTCTGACAGTCTGGACACGGACTACTGACAACCTACTATTAGTCCCATTTAAGTTAACTGTTCTGTTGTGCTGATGTCACTCTGCTCATTGATACTTTGACTTAAGCATAAAATGTGTGTACTTTTTCCACCACTGATTTGATTTCACACGTGTTACCTTTCAACATCACAGCAAATGAAACGGCAGCTTTTAATCTATGCATAAGATAAAATAATAATAATATTGAAAAGGCTAATTGAAAAAGGAGGGCAGTATGAGTTTGCGATGAATTTATCATGGTTAAAGTGGTTTGAAGTTACAATGGGTTTGTATAGCAAGGGGTGTGTCTAATAAAATATCAAATATCTAAATCTGAATCAAGCAACTTAAAAACTGTCTCTCAAAAGGTAGAAGCTGAGTAGATGATGAATTGATCCAAAAATGTTTTGAAAGTGAAATATCAAGGGACAAAAGGTTTTAAAAATATATGTAGGCCTATTTCCCTGTATTTATCAAGGAAATGTACACATGAAATGAGATTTAAAAGCAAAAAGAAATAGATCTAAACACATCTGTTTTTTTCAGTGTTTGCAACACTATACTCTAATATACTACCTATATTGAGAAATAAGATAGCAGGGGCACTACTGGTATCCCTCAAACCACTGGTGATATGAAAGGACTTTTACTTGTAACAGAGTATTTCTACAATGCAGTATCGTGAGCTTGTAGATCTGCTATTTGCAAAATATTTTTTGATATTTTAAAATTGACATTATGCCTTCTGAGTACTTTTTTTCAAGTTAATTTTGAATTCCAGACTTTTACTTGTACAAAGTATGGTTATTACTCCACTACATTTATGCTGTGATAACTTTAGATGCATTGTGAGTTTATATATCTGCTATTTTCAAAATACTTTTATATTTGAAAAGGGACATTCTGCCAAAGTACCTCTGAGAGTGGATTCCCCACTGCCAATGTGTTTCAATGACAATGGAGCATTCTTCTTCTTTTTTTTTTTTTTTTTTTTTGTAGAAATGCTCATTGAAATGCATTGGCAGAATTGGGAAATCCAATTCAAAGGCATGAGAAAACATACGTTTACATTGCCAAAGCAATCCACTCTCATAGTGACTTTGTTGTGGGAGCAGTAGCAATACTTTTGTACTTTTGAGTAAATGTTGAATTGCAGACTTTTACTTGTAACTGAGTATTTCTACATTGCCGTACTGATACTTTTACTTAAGCAAAACATTTGTGAACTTTCTGTCTGTGTGTCTGTCAGCACAACGACCATGATCTGGCGATTGACATTATTTCTTTCATAGTTAAATGATGGGGCGCAAAAGTATTGCTGGCGAGTGGCGACCATTAGTGTCCATTGATCATTGTGAAGGAGTAGATACTTTTACTTAAAACATTTGAGTACCTTTTACACCACACATGCATTTTTTTCCCTCTTTTCTATTCAGACACATTACGGTATTTCTGTCTTTCATTTTTTTCTTTTTACACCACACACGCACCACTTTTTTTTCTATTCTGACACATTACGGTATTTCTGTCTTTCATTATTCATTATTATATAAGAGAGAAAAATACTTTATATCGCTGACTTTCCTTTTTTGACGCCTTCAATTATCATGGTCAAGGGGAAAAACGCGTGCGTGCACACACAGCACGTATGGTACGGCCCGGGTCCATTTGGTACCGGGAGCCGGGAGGCAGTGAAGTTTGTCGCGGAATAGGACTGCACCATGCTAAAAAGTAAAAAATATCCCGACCGTCTCTCTCTCTCTCTCCCTGTCTCTCTCTGTTGATGTCAAGCTGTGTGTGTGTGTGTGTGTGTGTGTGTGTGTGTGTGTGTGTGAGAACGTACTGGGCTGTTACACCGCAAATGTTGACCTATAGAATCTGGTGACAATGGTTGCGTTCACTGCACAATGTAAACAGACGTTAATAAAGTATTGGTGAGGTGATGACGTGGTGTAGGCCTATACTGTTTGATTTGCGTTGTAGATGACAACTATTTGAGGGGACTATTAACGCGAGTGGGCGGCCAATAGTGAAATACGGACGTTACCGCGATTGAGATGAAAGAGAAGTAGTAGAAAGTTGTGAGCTAACTATTAGCTATTTGGCTAACTGTTTCCTTTCCGGGTCGAGTCGGTCGACTTGAGGCTATTTTATACAGAGGCAAAAGATGACGGTAATAACGAATACAACTGTATACAGAGGTTTGTAAACTACATCTTGCAAAATTGGCATGAGTGTTTGAATTTGTAAGCTATATATAGTAGATATTTAGTACGTCTTGGCCAAGTAGTTTGGTTTTAAAATAGCGGGTGATTGCAGGGGCGTCAATTGGGTATGGCAGGGGTATGCAGGGGTATGCAGCTGCCATACCTTGGCTACAGGGGGAAATAATAAAAATGTACTTTTCATCATGCCTGTTGCTAAGGTATGGCAACATGACTGGTGTCTAGTCATGTTGCCATACCTTACCTTTTTCTGAACTGACGCCACTGGGTGATTGTTGACCCGGGAGTAGATGAGTTACTCCGATGTAATTTAAAGATGTGAGAAGGTCTCTACAAAAAAAAAGAAGAAAAAAAAAAGGTTTTACATGTCCGCCCGGGTACCTCAGTTGGTAGAGCTCTTGCCTTTGGGCCATAAGGTCATGAGTTTGATCCCAGGCATCACCCACTTAGCATGTGGGTAGCACGGCTTGTGTGTGGCAGGTCGTGCGGCAAGTAGAGGGAGCTGATGTGGTGTGGCGCTCCACCTCAGCAATCCATCTCACAGGGGTGAGGGGTCGAGTGAATTGTAAAGGAGATAGACTCCTGCATGATACCGGCTGATACCGGCAATAAGCCACTCCTGACCTACTTTTTGCAGGTATCCATCCATCTTCAACCGCTTATCCGGAATCGGGTCGCGGGGGTAACAG
>NC_137815.1:57447008-57487008 GCF_963921795.1 Nannobrachium achirus | reverse complement strand
ACCAGACTTTGAGATCACAAACCACCCTAAAGCAGAGCCTAGATACAGTTATTACATGGAGGAGGAGGCTGCGGAGGTAGAGGAAGTTTGCCGTAGAGGTGCCGGTGAGCTATGGCGGGAGAGTATTTTTTGCAGGTCTTTTAAGTCAGAGTGTATCAAAAATGCACCTCTGTTAAGCACCACTTAACAGAGGGTTGAATGTTAAACAGAGAGTTTAACATTCACCAGGTTAACCTTCACCAGCGTTGGCAGGTTAGCATTCACCAGCGTTAGTTTTACTGAGGTTAGGGTTAAGGTTAGGTTTTGTTGTATCTCCGTCCCCCCGACTTTTGTCACCTCCGCGCAGCCAATCACAAGCTTCGGTCTGCACCCTAACCGAGGTGCATTTTTGATACACTCGGACTGAACGACCTGCAAAAAACACTCTCCCGGTGAGCTATGCTGAGCGTGTAGCATGACTTCCTATAGATTTAACCATTAGAGTTGAGGTCATGTGCTAGATTGTGAACACATGAGATTGGAGGGTGAATGAGCAAGCATAGGACCTGCGTGTCTGAACTATCCCAATGCTGTCGGTCTGTCTGTGTTTATTGGCAAAATTCACAAACAATTAGCTGTTTACAATAAACTTTTGAAATTTTAAATAGCTCAATAGCTTTTCTCCGAATTCAGCACACAATGCCACTTTCTATAGCCCCTTTTCCAATACGAGGTGGAACCAGGACTTTCCGGAACCTGAGACAAATTTTATTTTTATTTATTTTCCATAGCGCAAGGCCCGGTTTCAGACAAGGTTCTGGGAACATTTTTTAGGTCCTGCTCTATGTAGTTCTAAACTTGAGTTCTAGGAACCTATGGGAGCTGCTGCTCTTTTTTGGGATCTTCCCGGTTAGGTCTGGTTATATTAACCTCGCCTCACCAGACTTTCTGAGAGAAAGCCTATTTCTGAGAGAAAGCCTTCTGAGAGAAAGCCTACACCAGACTTTCTGAGAGAAAGCCTGGTGATCGTTAACAACGGGCGGTTTGATCCGGTCTAGGCGGAAACCACAAGCCGAAGACGCGGCGTCGCTTTGTTTTGGTTCCCTCCGTTTGTTTCCCCAATCCCTATTAATATGCTCGAGTAGCCTAGTGTAGTCTTGCCAGTCGCTACGAGTTGGAATAAAAGATGCATATTCCAAACACATTTTTCAAAAGCAAAACTACGCCGCATCAAGGAGTTTATTAGGTAGGCCCTAAAAGTATGTCATTGAGCGCAGGGAATTATTTTGGGTTAAAACTGAATCTGGTTTGATAGTTCCGGCAAATTGTAGTCCGTGGAGTACTACAACATGACGTAAAGTGGTTTCCTCTCCCGACCGGATCAAACCTTGAAAAATTAAGTGATCCCAGACTAGGTTATATGGAATTGGAAACGTAAGCAGAACTTGGTCCTGGGTTCTCGAAAGTACTTGGTTCAGGAAGGTTCTGGTTCTAGTTTGGCCCTGTAGTTGAGAAGGGGCTATAATGACAACTCCAAAATTATTCAGGCCCTTCATGTCAAGCCTCTTAAAAACTTAGTAGAGCTTCTGCTTCTGACAGTGTTCCTGTCTAAGCCAGTTCCTCTTGTGTAACGGCCTCCAGAGGAAGTCCTGGAAGATTGTCCGTCAGTCTCCACTCCATGCAGACTTCAAACCCACAGAAAATCTCTGGTGGGATTTAAAGAAGTCTGTTGCAAAATGCAATCCCAAGAATATTTGTGATAAGGGTAGCAGTGTGTGTGTGTGTGTGTGTGTGTGTGTGTGTGTGTGTGTGCGTGTGCGTGTGTGTGTGTGTGTGTGTGTGTGTGTGTGTGTGTGTGTGTGTGTGTGTGTGCGTGTGTGTGAGCACACGTGCACATGTGTGTGTGGGTGCATGCAATGGTGCGCGTCACCCGTGTGTATGAGTGAGAGACAGGCATACTTATCCAAAGTGATAATAATTCAATTCTCCTTGAGCGGGCCTGATGAATAATGCAATCCAGTGAGGCTTATACACCCAAAAGATGAAAGGAGGTGGATGATGAGTGCAGGAAGAAAAGCCTCAGACAGGGGGTGGAAAGGACAAAGGCACAACAAAGGACTGCTAATGAATAGCACAAAGAAGGCCACCGCTGTTTGCATAGACAGTTTCAAATGGCGTTTTGATATGGTAGCAGTTCCATTCAATGGCTTCATGAGGCAGTGATATTGAGAGAGAGCATTCGGTTGCACACGGCACTTCTTCTCGCTGGGAGTTTCAAGGCTGTGACTGACTGACAGACAGGCAGCATTGCCAAGCAGCCAGCCAGACTGCGATTGCGGTTGGATGAATGCTGTGTTGCTGGGAAAAGAGAGAAACAGTAGTCTGGACAAGAGTGGAATCAATTTGCTTTGCCAGTTTGCATATCCGGTCTAGAGCGAATGAGGGTATATGGTTGTCTTTGTGTGTGTGGAATGACCAGATACAGCTTTGAAGTAGGCAGACTTTAAATCAGATGGCACTGGTTAAAAATGTAATGGAAACCAGACACAAGGTTTTAGTCTGGACAAATACTTTCTTGGGCAAAAGGGGTGGCTTCCTATTGGTCAATCAGTGGAGGATGGTATAGCTTTCGTTAAAATGTTAAACATAATCATAACAGGTCAAGGGCTATCGCCTTTCACATTCAAACCAAATCAACTGACCATGTCAAAGCAATGAGATTTAAACGTATGTCTCACCCCCGGACCTCCGGTCCACTAGGCGCGATACTTGAGTGATGGCTGATTTGTCATCAATTAGGTTCATGCACAAATTGTGTGCAATCACACCCAGCTCAGAGTCCAACAGCTACAATCGATCTATAAGCGATCTACAAGCACACAACGCCTCGCGCTTGTAGATCGGCTGTTTTCACTAGTTTAAATCATTTTTAAAATGATAAATGCAAAACTAACGGTTTTGGACATACTGTACAAGATTTTCACCCGACAACGACAATATGGAGGCTGGACAGGGGGTCAAATAAGGCAGAGCTGAATCAAGTTTCAGCTCTGCAGGCAGATACGGCCCATATTGAGTCAAAATGGTCCTCATTCCATTATCAGACAGTCTGAATGCTTTCGGCATGAACATACCGGTAATACGCAAAAGTTTGCTCTCGGTGTCAGCATTTGGATGCCAAACATACCTGCCCATTACTGTATGTTAGCCTATTTCCACAAGTATGAAGCACTAACTAAACGCAAATGGAAATATAAAAAATACTCAAATCCCTTGAAATGACATTATTGGGCTTCAAGGTATCAAGAGAGTCACACAATCAGTGGGCTAGAAAACCCCAGACGGGCATCACAGTGGACAGCCAACCAGGGTGTGTAACAGATGGGTAGAATAGATGGAAAGACAAGCAGGTGGGTACTGGCAGCTGCTCAGACAAATTAGTGAGCGACAACCCAGTCAATCGGATGAGTGAACTGACACAGGATCAGTTGAGCTGGCTGTGTTAGAACTTTCTCTTCCTCTCTCAGTCTCTGCATAACTTGGATTACTGCTGGGGGTGACTTGTGGTGTATTATAGAGCTTCTCCCATACTATCATCCAGTAGAGCAGGGGTCTTCAACATTTTCAGGCCAAGGACCCCTTAGTTGAGAGAGAGATGAAGCAGGGACCCCCACAACCTGTTCATAGATTCCATATAGTTTCATTGTTTGACAGCACAATCTTCAGTGTATTTTGGATTCATGTCAATTTGTGTTTTCAGACACTTGAACCGTCAATACTTAATAAACTTGAGCTCTGAGGACCGCCTAGGGGTCCCGGACCCCCTGTTGAAGACCCCTGCAGTAGAGATAGACTTAGTATATGCGTCTCTCTCTCTGTGCAACAACAACTCTGCAAAGCAAATAAGCAATGCATTTTGTTAAAGGAAAATGTCAATGCAATCACTCTGGCCCTGCATACCAAGGAAAAACAATGCCCAGGTGTTCCACACAATGTGAAATATTGTACTATGGTCCTACGGAATCCTAACATTTAACATTAAGCTGTTACATGAAGATACATACTGCAATAGTGGTGATAATTATGTGCAATATATTATGTCAGACAGCAGAGAAGAGGAGAGATATAAATCTAGGAAACAAAGGTGATGTAACTGCTTTGCTTTGTAACAACTTGATTGGTTGATTGATTGATTGATTGATTGATTGATTGATTGATTGAATATTTTATTAGACAAAAATGAAGAACAGTACAAGTACAATTAAACACCCTGCCTAAAAGGGACACCCCAAATAAGCCCTTTACGGTCTTGTTTATGTTGGAGGTCCTTGACTATATACAGTAGGCCTAAGCCACAGGTTGGATGTCGAGCAGCAAGATGGGAGCGTGTCGATATTTCGACATAACATTTGTTCTACGTCCCAGTATTTCGACGCGGGTGAATGTTAACCTCTGTGCCTAAACCTAACCCTAACCCTAACCTCAGTAACCCTGACGCTGGTGAGTAGCTAACCTGCCGACTACCGTAGTCGAAGTAATGACACGTAGAAATAGAAATAAAAATAAAAATATATCAATATCATATGAATATCGTCATATTATATATCTCTGCTGCCGGGCCAAAACCTCCTAACAAAATGTTCATTTTCGGGAAAATGAGCTCAAGTGTTTTGACCGAAGGGCTTTTTACTACTTTCCATTGGTTCAATATTATTTTAACCAACACCCAGCTGTAAAGGGTGTTCAATAGCCTTGATTTATGCCAAACCTAAAAAATTGAGTTAAGAGGTTTTGGCCAGCCAGTGACGATACTATATCTTCTGGTATTTGGGATATTATAGTGATATGGCCTATTGTAAGTGTTTTGTATTCTCCTGGTTGTAATCACGTAAGCCCTGTTTTATCCTTTTATCATAATGTTTATTGCGACCGAAGGTCGCATATACTCTGAAGAATCGTGTCGCTTGAGTGTCCGAAGCCTCGTGACCGTCCTTCCGAAGCCTCTGTGATGTCAGTGTGATGTCAGCGAGTTGTGACATCACTTCCTGTACAGGGCAGCTACACGAAATGTGGATAACACTATATATGGAGATAGTCCAGTCCATCATGTCATATGGGACTACCGTCATAGAAAGTAGCCATTGTTAGGCCGGAGTCAATGGCTGTCTGTCTGACTGCCAAGTCTGCCATTGACTTGCAGCGCATGAACGCCGCACTGGAGCGTGAAAACCAACAGGCCTGATGGAAAATGATACATGGCCGCAGGCTTTGTGACGTCCCACATCTTATGTGCTGGGCATACTACTAACCGACGCCAAGGACCTCCAGAGGCCATACAAAGAGTATCTAACCCGAGGCCCCTTACTAAGTAGCATACATTTACAACATACCTTCTCCAAAAACAATAATATTGAACTCCATATGTATATGGATACATACATGTATTTTTATTAATAAAGGATAAAATAAAATAAAAATGCCATAGATGGGCATTCCCAAAAGCAAAATCCCTTTAAGCCCATATATGGGGATTTCTGATGTCATCAATCTCTGGCCCTAACTAGCTCAAAAGCCTGCTTTACTCTGATTTACACCCTACCTTTCCAGATGATGACCTATTGGGTACACACTTATGTCCAAATATAGAAATCCCAAGGCACCAAACCTAAGCTTGGCTTTACTAATTAACATATGTTTCATGCCCATATATGGAGATCCCTGTCCCAATGTTATCAATATTAAGGACATATCTGGAAATGCCCATATTTGGTAATGTCCATATATGGGCATGTTTTGACATAACATAGTCAGGGAACTCCATGTATGGGCATAACATTGATTCTGTGAGTGTGCCATGATTCTGTGAGTGTGCTGAGCTCCTAGGGTTGATACCCTCACAAAAACATGAACAAACTCCCCCCAGAATGACAACAACTAGAATCGTCAGAGAAACGCTGTGGTTGGCCAGATTGTCAAGAATTGGCGCGACCTCGCCCTTTAGGGCGAGGTTGCATGTCACCCTGAGGTCGCATTCCACCCTTGGGTGTCTTACTAGTTATATACAGTATTATCTGTAGTATCTGGAGTAAGCTCCCCCTCTGACAACAGATGTCTGGACTGGAGTAGGCCTTGCCCTTTGTTCGACAACAGTTATCCATGCCCACTTATTTGTGCTTGCTACAGCAGCAGTCTACAGCAGCAAGCATATGTTTTGGTGAGGTAATCATACTGGCTAATGGCTATCACAAACAACAGCAAGAGCTTGAGGGGAGATGCCTCACACTCATAACTCAGATGCGATTACTGTATTTACAGACCAATCGTTATTGACGATCACAGACGATGACGATCTGAAAATAGAAATTATAGCCCAACCTTAACTTGGATAGGTTTAAGCCTCCCACATATCTCCGTCTATATACTGTAATTCACCCACGTTATTTTTTCCTTTCAACGCCTGCCAAATGTATACTCCTCGTCTCATTTGCACTGCGGCACTACATTTCTTGGCAATTGGATGCTGCGTTCATGATTTGAGGCATTTTGTTCAAAACGCGGCACTCCTGCAAACTTTGTGAATCTTAGCCAATCAGGAAGAAATATGAAACATCTGACAGATCCAGCTTGATCACACGATTATAGGGATAATGTGTACCAATTGGTGTGATGTTTGGACAAAATCTGTAGGAGTAAATATAAAATAATGTTTAGCAAAAATCGCCCCCATGCGAAAACATTTGGGCAGAGGTTTTTCCTTGGCATCTAGGGAGTGTGCATGGCATGCACAGTTTTGCATCCATCGGTCCAGCAGTGCCAGAGATTAGCCGGGACTGGCAGGGACGGACGGAATAGCTCTGAAAAAGCCAGTATGTGAAAATGTTATGGCCAACCGCCATCTTCACATACCAGAAAGCAGCAGCATAGCATTTCACCATTTCACTTATGCGCAAATGTTTACAATCTGACCTAATCAGCCGTGAAGCTAGATTACAGGTACTACATTCAGTGTAGCACCAAAGACAAATAGTTGAGTGATTTGCTGATTAGTAACCATGTGCATTATGATACAAGTTAGTGTTCACAGCTGACTTTAATTGCACCTTACTCTCAACTCAACAACTAAAATGTTGTTGTAGTGGACTCTCAGAAATCCTAGCCTAGCATGGCCAGACTAATATCACTGTAGATACTAGATATCAGTCTGGAATTTCTGTGTTGAACCTGCATTTCCAAAGTGCGGATAGATTTTTTTAATAAACCCTCCACACATTTTCATACTGGTTGCTGATTGGTTCCCCACAACTTCGGGGGCTAATCTGCAAAAATGTACTTCCTTAGCCTCCAGTACATAATTACAGACCTTCAGAAGAATGGCGTTTGCTAGAGAACAGCTTGGATCCACGTTTATTTCCTGACAGCAACTGATATTCACAAAAACAACAACAGGAAATAAACTTGGACCTACTGTATGTAGAATGTTTATGTTCTCAGGTCTCCGGAACAAAATCAACAGACACAGGCTGTCGCATCTCCTAAACTTCTTCATCGTTAATGTATGGATCTATCACACAAGCATTTGAAATGGCTTTCTACCAAGGTTACTATCTGGTTGCCCGGTACTGAATCGGTGTCAAACCAAATCTTTGCATTTCGACGATTTGTTTAGAAAGTGGCACGTTGTGAGTTTGTAGATCTGCTATTATCACTATTAATGATATTTGTTGAAACTGATGGAAAATGTCTATATTTCATTTTAGCAATGCATTGATATAAGAAAAAATACTTTTAATTTGATACTTTCACTTGGAGTTGAGTACTATATACTTTGTTAAGTACTGTGGTAGAGTACTTTGTCCACCACTGGTTATGCCAATATGACTTTCAGGGATATATAATTTAGGCATTTAGCAGACACTCTTATATAGGCTATACAGTATATTAACGCTCACCCACAAAGTGGTCTGTTCTGATTTGTTCTATTCAAATGTATTCTCTTCTATTGTGGGGAAATGTTAATGCGCTGTTGTCATAACAACAGATGTACCTCTGTAAAGCCCCATTCAGCCTATCCAACTCTAGCCCAATTAGTAAGGCCATTTTCAAATGAGTATGAAAAGCAAAATCTCTCTTTATCACAGCAATATTTAGAGAATTGTAGCCTGACCACTGTTATTCATAATGGAAGTCTGTTCCTCATCTACAACCGTTGCAAAATAATGCACATTTATTTGTTTTTCTCAGTAAAACATTTCATGTTGTGATCCAACAATCCTTTTTTCCCAAGTTTGCATTTCCAAGCTGTATGGCGTGCACAGGTGGCCAATGTATCTCTGACCAATGAAGTCCATGAGACCCTCACATCTTGGGGTGCAATTACTTCTGGACATTTGTTTGTTTCGTTTAAATTTCCAATACAATCAGATCATACCAAGTTTGAGATCTGTTAAATGTGATACCATATTAAATTGTCTGTTTGTGTTCAAGATATCCAGCAGAGGGCAGTGTCTACCATGGCCATCATATGGCTTTTAAGCTTATTATATATACCTCATGGCTTAGCCTTAGAGAGAGACTCACATGGTCAGTAATGAATAATGTCTCTACTTTCCCTGAGAAAATATCAGGGCTTGCCAGGATAAGGGCCAAGTCAAAAGGTAAACATTACATCCTTTATTATCAGTTTAGGTTAGCTTGACACATATTCCTTAGCCCTAACTTCAAACCTAGCCATCGAGCCTAATTTATACTTTCATGTGACAATGTTACTCGTCAATATAACTGATTTTCAACTGAAAAGAAATTGCTTTTTCCAGGTTCAAAGTTTTGTTACATGCATGTATTTACTGTACAACATTAGGCAGTGAAGTTCTTGTATTTTGAGCTTCCTTCTCCTCCACAGTTTTAGTAAGGGAAACATATGAAAATCTACTAACTAAATCGTTACCAAGAAAAATCTTTACCAGTGTGTTCATAAAGGTGTGTAATAACATGTATTAAAAGGTTGATCCCGGGGGAAACGCTGAAAAAACCTGATCAAAGTCGGGGGAACCGATAACCGATATTTAAAACATCTAAAATGTTTAATTTAATTTGTGAGCGGTCAGACTAGGGTTTTCTCATGATTCTGAGTTGATTGCTAGCATTTCTTTTTCACTCCTTATCGGAACAACCACTCCTTGGTGGAAAAACAGCCACACCCACTTTAGCATTTACATATAAAGTTGCAGTTTCTTCAATTAGTTGCATAATACTCAGAGCAAATACTGATCCACCATGTCAAATGCTTCAGGATCAATGTCTGAGTCTTCTTCAACACCATCATGAATACCATTCTTGCATGGCATTATTTGGATAAAATAAAGAAATGACACAATACAAAATAGCAATTACAGCATATGTACAGATGATACAGTATACACACACATGCACACGCGCACGCACGCACGCACACACACACACACACACACACACACACACACACACACACACACACACACACACACACACACAGCGTGTATATAATCAGAGCCTTGCAATAGTGTGAGTGGAGCATGTTTTGTACTGGGCAGTGATGCATCCAGATAACGCACCTAACTGCATACCTACTACTATACAATATCAGGTTCCTTGCCGAACCTTGTCAAACTGTGGAGGAAGAAGCATTATTATGTGTCACTGCTTTGACGACTGTATGTGGTCTGGCCAGCCCAGGTGCTCTCTGATGTAGACCCAGAGGAGCCTGAGGCTTTTCACTCTCTCCACTGCAGTGCCATTAATGTGAACGGGAGCTTGTCGACACTGTCGGGCAGAAACCTCGTATCTCCAAGTTTCAAATTTGTATGTTTTATTGTAAAGTAAAGCCTTGCTTCCTCATACAAGACTGCGGCACAAAACTAGTGAAAATAGCAGATCTACAAGCACACAATGCCTCACACCGCGAGGCGTTGTGTGCTTTTAGATCAGCTATGTTTACTAGTTTAAATCATTTTTAAAATGATAAATACAAAACCAACGGCTTTGGACATGCGAGGCTTCCACTCGACAACAACGTTGTACTCCCTGCAGCTCCCTGTAGTCCACAATCATCTTCCTTAGTTATGGCTGACATTGAGATGGCTGGTTGTTGTCCTGACACCCCAATGTCGGGGGGCTCTCACTTCCAAGCCAAACGAGGTGTTGCTGTTGTTGTTGTCAGCTAACTTTATAATGGCGCTTGGGCTGTCTGTGGCCAGTGGCCACGCGGGCGGCTGTGAGTGAAGGAGGGAGTGCAGGAAGGGCCAGAACACACAGCCCCCGGGGGCACCGGTGTGCTAATAGACAGCACGGAGGAGGTGCCGGTGCCAATCCTCAGCACCTGGGATCAGTCAGTCAGAAAGTCCAGGATCAAGACGCAGAGCCCTGGGTCTCGGAGCTCCCGTGACAAGCTTGGAGGGCACCATGTTGTTGGACGCCTATAACTGTCAGTGAACAACAGCTCGCAGGTGGGAGAGGGCAGTGTTGAGGGTGAGGGCAAGCAGGGGTGTCGCACCAAATTCTGGGCCCTGATGGGTACAAGGATTCGCTGCGTTATTTTGTGCTTTAGCGAGTGCCACGCTGTGAGCTTGTATATCTGCTATTTTTCATTTTTGAAAAACCTATGTTTCTATGTCAGTGGTGTTCAAATGTATTTGGCCACGGACCCCCATCTCAAAATATTTAGGTCCAGGCACCCCCACAGGAGCAAAATTTTAGTTACAAATGTTCGCTTAAATAGCAGATATACGAGTACAAGCTTGCAGCGCGGCACTCAGTGCCGCGCTGTGAGCTTGTTGTGACCGTAAGGTCGCAGTTTAGTATCAAAACCTCCACCGGCCGCCCGTCGGTCGGTCGGTCGGTCACACGTCACACGTCACACCTTTGCCCTGCTCATATCTGGGCTCGTTTGTGTATTGTATGACATCACGCCACATCATCGGCTGAGGACTGTGTGATGTCATCATATCTCCATATATGGAGACATAAGTTGCTCATGCCCAAATATGGGCTGGTGAGGTCAGACTTAGTGTGATGCGTAGGTTATCTCCATATATGGAGATTCAACTTCAATGAGTAACCATGGCAAATCACACCGTACACAAATGACCCTTATATAAGACCGGCATTATCTACCGATAGCTGCTATAAGCCAACCCTGGCGATAAGGTCTGAGTCGAAGAAATGCTTCTTTCCTGGTATAAGACCGGCATTGTCTGTCGTACATTTCGGTCAATTCCAGTGGGGATGCCATTGAAAAGTTAATCTAGTTGTACAAAGTAATCAAAGAATGGGTTGACTGGTAGGCTGGTTGACTGCTTTATCTGTGGAGAGTGTATGTCACTGAGAGTCCTTTTATAGCGATTGAAATCATGATGAGGTCACGATGAGTCATCTATGCCCAAATATAGATTATAATAAATATAAATATAATATATATAAACAAACCTGATGTCAGACCTGAAGTATCCTTTTATACCCATATATGGAGATACAGAGATCTCCATATATGGGCATATTAGAAAGCCCATATTTCAATATCTAAAGTATAAAATACGGTAATTAAGGCCCCTCCACCTTGGGCCCTAGTCACTCAGTCCCACTTTCCCCCCCCTTGTGATGCCCCTGGTTGAGGGTGAGGGCAATGACCTTTTTTGTCTGTATAGGCGAACTGTGGAAGACTGGAAGACGCCAGGCAGTGAGGAGAGGTTAGGAGTTTGCATTGCTACAGCTGTTCTGCCCTCGTTAAAGAGTGCTTTCCCCTTTCCTTAACTAGACAGACAGTCAACTGTACAAGTCCTTGTTTTTAAGCAGAGTTTATTTGTCCACTCGATGGGTAGGACTCACACAGTAAAACTACAAAAAAGAGAAAACAAATAACATCCATCAGTATCCTCTGTGCTGCATATAACACAACATTACTTAAGAATGTCTTTCAAAAAGATACATGACATTAACTTAACATGCATGCAAAAAGAATGAACCACATTATTCATCATTAAACCTGCTGGTTGTAGTGACTCCAGCTAGTGCCATGCACATGTACAAACAATTGAGTTAGAAGCTAAGTCATGTCTAAAAAGAGTACACATAACTGTAATCAAAGCACTGTAAGCAACACAAATTACATTTCCACAAGAAAAGAAAGCACAAACTTACAAGCATTGATCCTGTGATGATTACAAACTGTGTGGAGTCAGAAACGTGTGCCTACTGCACTCACAACTTGCAAACTGAGGGATTCTCTGCTCACTGAGCTATACAGGTGATTTAACTTGCTCTTAATTAGGGCCCACAGTACAGAGGTAGTGGAAAATTCCACAAGACACATTTGCCACCTACTGGCTAAACAGAGAAATGCATTAAATAAAATACAGGGCCAACACAGGGCCAGCACACTCCCCGCCTGGCATCTGAGAAGATACCACCATAAACAAACATGGGGAAAACATTTAAGTCTCTGAAGGAAGCAACAAAACAGTCTGTGTCACAGGTCGCATAAACGTCTTGCATGACCCGCCCTTCGCTGTCTTGATCTCCACTTTCCTCACTCTGCCATCCGAGCCGGGGAATGTTCGAACTATGATGCCTATGGGCCACTCGTTCCTTGTCACTTGGTCATCTTTTAGTATGACAACGTCTCCGTCGCGAAGATTGCGTTCTTCCTTTTGCCATTTCCTACGTTCTTGCAGGGTAGGAAGGTACTCGGTTCTCCAACGATGCCAAAAGGTGTTGGCCAGAGATTGCACTTGCCTCCACTGCTTGCCGTAGAGATCCCTTTCATCAAAGACCCCTTTGGGAGGAGGAAGCCCGCCGACCTTCTGTGTGAGAAGTGTCGCCGGTGTGAGGATGAGAGGGGAATCGGGATCTGTGGACACAGGAACCAATGGGCGAGCATTCACTATAGCGGACACTTCCGCCATGAACGTGGTCAAGACTTCATGAGTAAGTCTAGATGGGCCAACCTTTAGGAGCATGGAATCCAGGATGCGTCTTGTAACGCCAATCAGTCTCTCCCAACTGCCTCCCATGTGTGACGAGTGCGGTGGGTTGAAGACCCATGTACATCCGTTGTCGCTCAGGTAACCCTGCACTTCTTTGTCACTGCTCACTGACTTCATCTGCAATTCCTTGGAGGCCCCCACGAAATTGGTACCACAATCAGATCTTATTTGTTTGGCTGGTCCCCTGATAGAGAAGAACCGCCGCAGAGCGTTTATGAAGCACGAAGAGTCCATTGACTCGATGACCTCAATATGTATGGCCCTGGTGCTCATACAAGTAAAAAGCACCGCCCATCGCTTGCTGCTTGCGAGTCCTCCTCTGGTACGTCTTGCTGTGACCATCCATGGTCCGAAGACATCCACTCCAACATATGAGAAAGGTGGATCTGTACTAAGGCGCTCAACCGGCAGATCCGACATCTTCTGAGTCTCTGTTTTCCTTCGCAGTCGTCGGCATGTGACACAGTGATGAAGAATGCTGCTGACACATCTTTTCCCCGCAACGATCCACCACCCTGCTGCTCTCAAGGCACCTTCTGTGATATGGCGTCCCTGATGGTGGACCTGCTCATGATAATGCCGGATGAGTAGGGTTGTGACGTGACTTTGTCGAGGCAGAATTAGGGGATTGATTTCGTCCCTGCCTAGGCTTGCTTCGAACAAACGTCCTCCAACCCTGAGGAGCCCAGAACTGTCCATGTAAGGACACAGCCTGTAGAGTGGGCTCTGTTTACGGATGGCTGCTCCTTCTCGGATGCACTTTAACTCTTCTCTGAAGGCATCTTGTTGCACACTGCGGACTATGATGATCTTTGCTCGATCCAAGTCTTCCTTGGTACAGGGACCTTCATGCATGTGCCATCCTTTGCAGCCGCTACCTTGCTTGAAGGAGTCTGTAACATGCACAAGCCTCGCAAGGGCACGAGTGAGCGATCGCCAGCTTGAGAACTTCTTAAAACGATCGGGAAGGGAAGTGACGCTGGTCACGAGGCATGTAACCTGTGGGCGAACATCCGCATCAGAATTCGGGTCAACCAGGTCGAAAAAGGTGGGAGAGGTCTCATCTTCAGCTGACCTCAATAAGAACTCAGGTCCCGACAACCATGTGGTTTGACTTAAGCTGCCTGCTGGGACTGACCTTGAGGCGTGATCGGCTGGGTTCTCTTTAGTAGACACGTATTTCCACTGCTCTGGGCTGGTCGACCTTCTGATGCGTTGCACTCTGTTGTGTACATACACGTAGAATCTTCGGTTGTCATTGTGAATGTAGCCGAGGACCACTCGACTGTCAGAATAGAATGTCACAGCATCAAACTTGGTGTCCATCTCATCCATGATCACTTCTGTCATTTCCACAGCCAAAACTGCGGCACACAGCTCAAGTCTTGGCACAGTTGTCTCAGGGCGTGGAGCAAGCTTAGCCTTGCCAAATATGAAGCCGACATCTGTGTTACCGTGTGCATCTGTTGTACACAAGTAGGCTACAGCAGCAATAGCGGTTGTAGATGCGTCACAGAAAACGCTCAACTCCTTATGTTGTGCCTGACTGAGAGAGATGGGAGTGTACTGACGTGGTATCTTGACTTCTTTGAGCTCTTTGAGCGAGTCTCTCCACAGTTCCCATTCTCGGTACTTCCCTTCTGGTAGAGGGGCATCCCAGTCACCGGCCTCAGTGGTGAACTCCCTTAGTAAGGACCTTCCTTGAATGCTTACAGGCGCAGCGAAACCCAGCGGGTCAAACAGACTATTAATAGTAGACAGGACTCCGCGCCTGGTGTAGGGCTTCTCCGCTACTGACACTTGGAAGGTGAATGCATCCTCTGCGACATCCCAGCTCACTCCGAGACTTCTTTGCATGGGAGGTAGGTCTGTGCTGAGATCCAAATCCTTCAGCCCCTTAGCTAAGTCTTCTGGAGGGAAGGATGCCATAACAGCTACTCTGTTGGATAATATTTTGTGGAGTCGCAGGTTGGAGCAGGCTAACATATCTTGGGTGTTCTGAAGAAGAGTGACAGCTTCCGTCTCTGTGGGGAGGGACACCAGACCATCGTCGACGTAAAAGTTCCTCTCAACGAACTGTCTTGCCAACGCTCCGTATTCTCGCTCTCCCACCAGAGCGCCTCTCCTAAGCCCGTATGTGGCCACCGATGGTGATGGGCTGTTACCGAAGATGTGAACCCGCATCCTGTACTCCACAACTTCATCCTCGAGGTCGTTGTTGCGGTACCAAAGGAAGCGCAGGAAGTTACGATGATCCTCACGTACCACAAAGCAGTGGAACATCTGCTGTATATCGGTGGTAATGGCTACTGGCTCTTTCCTAAACCGCAACATTACCCCGAGCAGGCTGTTGTTCATGTTTGGGCCGGTGAGAAGGACATCATTGAGGGACACACCCTGGTGCTGGGCACTGGAGTCAAATACCACCCTTATCTGATCAGGTTTTTGCGGATGATAAACGCCAAAGTGAGGCAAGTACCAGCACTCCTCATCTGGTTGTAAGGGTGGAGCCGCTTCAGCATGCCCATTCTCAAAGATCTTATTCATGAACTCAATGAAATGGGCCATTTTCGTTGGGTGTTTCCTCAGCGTACGGGTCAGTGATGTAAGACGATTCTTCGCCTGTTCACGGTTGTTCGGTAGACGTGGTCGTGGGCTACGGAAAGGAAGCGGTGCGACCCAACTGTTAGATTCATCTTGATGAAACTCCTGTTCCATAACTCTCATGAAAGCGAGGTCTTCCATTGAAGGAGCTGTTTTGTCATCATCCTTTGTACAGCAGAAGATTGACTCTCCCATAAGACTTGTTATGTCGTTCGGCATGACTTGCTGCTCCTGATTTGAAGCGGGAGACTTCTGAAGCTGGTAGGTGTGGCTGAAGCTCTCCTTGACATTCATTTTGTTTGGGCAAGGGCTCATAATGCTCGGCCGTCCATTCTCCATTATGCTGGTTCTGAAGGCGTTCACGGGTGATGGTTTGTGTACACCATCGAGGCAGACCTCTCCTACGATCACCCACCCCAGGGCTAAACGTTGTGCAAAGGGAGCATGCGGAGGCCCATTGCGCTGCTCTAGCACTTTGTGAGCTTGGATGATGTCTCTTCCTAGTAGGAGTAGAATCTCTGCCTTGGGGTCTAATGGAGGTATCTTAGAGGCTAGGGACTTCAAGTGAGTGTGATACCTTGCCACGGATGGCGTCGGGATCTCTGCCCTATTATCAGGTAGCTGGTCACACTCTATAAGTGTTGGCAGTGTAAGGCTGGTCTTCCCATCAGCCGACTCCACCACGAAACCCCTTGCTCTTCGACCTGCAGTTTCTGACACACCCGAACATGTCTTGAGTGTGTAGGGGGATGTGTCAGCAACTATGCCAAACCTCTCGAAGAAGGCCGACCTAGCCAAAGATCTGTTGCACTGGTCATCTAGAATGGCATATGCCTTCACCTTCTTGGCTGTTTGGCCCTTGGGGTATACATACACAAGGACAATTTTGGCACAGGATTTCCCAGTAGTGCTGCCTCCACAGACCTCAGTGCAAGTTGATGTAGTAGTTTCAGAGGAGGGAGATTCTTCTTCCTCCCCGCCATCCTCTTCAGAGGGCCTGGTGGGTGGCTCCACTGTCCAGGGCGCTGGGCCAGCATGAAGGGCTGCAATGTGCCTGTCACTGTCACACTCTGAACATTGAATGACAGCCTTACAGTTCTTTGCTTGGTGTGAAGTCGTGGCACAGCAACGGAAACATATTCTGTTCTCTTTAAGGAAGGACTTCCGCTCCTCCAAGGGCTTTTGTCTGAAGGCTCTACACTTGTGCAGGGGATGAGGTTTCTTATGGATAGGACACTGCTTCTTAGGATTGTCCGATTCCTTGGCCCCATCCTTTGGTTGAGCTCCCTCCACCTCTGTCCTAAGTGCTGATATAGGCGTTCTTGATGATCTTGGTGGGAATCTGTCTCCCTTTTCTCCCTTTTCTCCCTTAAGTGGAGTGGTGGTAGGGGTTACTGTAACAAAACTCGGGTCATTCCTCATCCTCGCCTCATCACGGATGAAGCAGGAGAACACTGAGAAAGGTGGGAAGCTGAGATGATGCCGTTGTTTATAGTGCGTGCCATGCACCATCCATTTCTCCTGGAGATTGTAGGGCAGCTTCTCCAGGATAGGGCTGATGCCATGGGCAGTATCCAGGAAACTCAGGCCCCCATAGTAACCTTCCTCTTTGGCACGGTGAATTTCCAGGAGAAGGTCACCTAACTCCCGCAAGCGTTGAGGATCTCTGCCTGAGATCCGAGGGAAGCGTTGCAGTTTGTTAAAGAGAGCAGACTCCATGGCCTCTGGGGAGCCGTAGCACTCCTGTAACCTTTCCCAGACCATAGTGAGGGCTTCCGCAGGATCATTGACGTTAACCGACCTCATCCTCTTCGCATGTTCGGTGGATTCTGGTCCAAGCCACTTAATTAGCAAGCTAAGCTCCTCACTGGGTTTCAAATCAAGGTCCTCAATGACATCGGTGAATGCAGACTTCCAAGCCCAATAATCTTGCGGCTGGTCACTGAACTTTGTGAGCCCAGCTGAGAGTAGGTCTCGGCGAGCTAGGAACTTGGCTAGATCTAAGGAACGTGAGTCACCAGACACATGACGATCATCTTTACGTGACTGTTCCTTATGCTCTGCATTGTCTTTGCGTGAATCCTTCAATTCAGTAGAATGTGGTGGTGTGTGCCACTTCCACTCACCCTCTTTTTTGGGGGTGAAATGTACATGTGGGACTGGTTTGTTTGGAGTTGGGGTATGGGGAGATGAGAACTGCCTCTCATCTTGCTTAGGCTTGTCGGCTGCTGGGGAAGTAAACTCAGCACCAGGGCCTGGACCATCAATGTGCGCAACTGAAGGATGTATAGTGTTCAAGTAGGCATATTGTTCCTGTACATACCTCTCAGTTCTTTCAGACGGTCGATGATGAGTCGAGCCGTGTTCTGTGCCAGGCACCCCAGACAGCCCGCCGATGCTTCCTCCGTCCCCCACAGCGGCCTCTAAAACATTGGCTACAGCTGAAGCGGCTGCCGCCTCCTTCTCCTGCTCGATGGCCACCAGTGTGGCTTCAAGCCGTGTTGCCTCTACTTGTAGCTCAGCCTGCTTTACCTTTATCTCTATCTCCTTTTGTGCGAAGGCTGCCTTAGTATGATAAGCTTCAGCTCTGGCGCGAGCTTCTACTGCCACTCTGCTGGAGCGTATTGATGCTTTCGATGAGCGTCCACACTCCGATCTCACCACAAGCTGTTTTTCTGACATGTTGGCTGCGATGGTTGAACTCGCTGAGCAGGCTTAGAATCCACTCCACTGACGTTGGAATCACCGTAGAGTCTGCTTTTTTACTGTTCTGCCCTCGTTAAAGAGTGCTTTCCCCTTTCCTTAACTAGACAGACAGTCAACTGTACAAGTCCTTGTTTTTAAGCAGAGTTTATTTGTCCACTCGATGGGTAGGACTCACACAGTAAAACTACAAAAAAGAGAAAACAAATAACATCCATCAGTATCCTCTGTGCTGCATATAACACAACATTACTTAAGAATGTCTTTCAAAAAGATACATGACATTAACTTAACATGCATGCAAAAAGAATGAACCACATTATTCATCATTAAACCTGCTGGTTGTAGTGACTCCAGCTAGTGCCATGCACATGTACAAACAATTGAGTTAGAAGCTAAGTCATGTCTAAAAAGAGTACACATAACTGTAATCAAAGCACTGTAAGCAACACAAATTACATTTCCACAAGAAAAGAAAGCACAAACTTACAAGCATTGATCCTGTGATGATTACAAACTGTGTGGAGTCAGAAACGTGTGCCTACTGCACTCACAACTTGCAAACTGAGGGATTCTCTGCTCACTGAGCTATACAGGTGATTTAACTTGCTCTTAATTAGGGCCCACAGTACAGAGGTAGTGGAAAATTCCACAAGACACATTTGCCACCTACTGGCTAAACAGAGAAATGCATTAAATAAAATACAGGGCCAACACAGGGCCAGCACAACAGCACATACAGTATGAAACAGAGCTGCTACCTTTAAATGCATTTTGAGAACAAAATAATGCTGCTATTTGTTCCAAAAGCTTTATACCCTCTATATAAAATGTCACAATGCAACATAGTTCTGTTTACACAATGCTGTACCCCCTCCAACTATATATATATTCCCCATTTTCAACAGTTTTTATTTTATTTGTGACACTTGCTTTGGCAACGTAAACGTATGTTTTCTCATGCCAATAAAGCTCCTTTGAATTGAATTGAATGAGTGCATCTGCCCTGAGGATTTGGTTTTCTTGGGGACAGGGACAAAGATGTTTTGTTATTTTGTTTGTTTTTGAAACATGCAGGACTGCACACAGGGAAATTATTTGGACGTGAGGTACACTCCTTGTGGACTTGGCCGGGTTATAGCGTCTAAATCGGGTGCCTTGTGTAGACGAATCCTTAAGGTTTTACGTAATTCTTCTCTTATTTCCAGTAGGCAGGGGTCCTGGTACATTTGCATAGCCTGCATACAGTAGATTGTGTTCTGTTCAGTTCAGGGGTACTGTAGATGCAGACATTTTCACTACATGGCTGGATTTTGTTTCTTCTTTTCAATCCATTCCACATATTGCTGGTGTCTGAGCCATGGTATATTGTGACTCAACTTTGTTCCTAGATTCTTTGCCATTGTTACATTTTACTTTCCAGAACTCATACAGTACCTAATACCTGCAGAAGAGAGAGACACTGGAGCAGCTCAGACGGTTCTAACCTTTTATTCAGGTGCCTGTAAACAGTGACTAACGTTTCGATTCTAGTGCATCTTCATCAGAGTCATGTACCTAATACCTATCAGTATCTCCTATACTCAACCAAATCAAGACTTTCTGTTTTGTATCTGGCAGTCCCTGCTTTTAGCCTGGCATAGACGTTCCTTTTTAACCACAGCTTCTGATTTGGGAATGATCATACAATAATCTTCATTTGAATGTATTCAGTACAACGGCATCCAATACAGTCCTAGAAGGTGCCCAAGGGGACCCCCACCTAGATGCAGACTATGATCCAGTCCTATTCCCCTACCCGCACAATTTAATCAGCAAACACACGAAAAGAAAAGTTATTTAATTGAAGTTTCTGTGCCCACTCTAGTGGTTGCTGCTAGCATCCAATTCATAATGCTGGTGTTGACGTTGACCTATAACAGGAAGGGCTCCTCTCTATCGGCAGGTTTTGACCCAGCCATGCACTACTGGCTCTCAGCAATTACACAGGTTATCTGTGCCTCCCATCCCTACGACACCATGGGAAACACACCAAGTGACCCGCTGGCTTCCAGGCTGAAATTATCCCCCAATAGACTCATCCCCATCTTCTGCTAGTCTGAATACCCACCTCTTCGTACAGACTCCACTCCACTAACGCCCACTCATTTCTTTGTAACAGTACTAGTTTCATATTCAAACAGATGTTATGTACAGACGGGTGAAACCCCTGAATAGCTGAGTGGAGAATACATCTTGTCACTATCGGGCAGAAACCTCATATCTCCAAGTTTCAAATGTGTATGTTTTTTCGTGAAGCAAAGCCCTGCTTCATCATACAAGACTGTCGCACAAAACTAGCTAAAATATCAGATCACCTAACCCTAGATTGGCTATTTTCACTATTTTAAATCGTTTTTAAATAAAATAACAAAAAAGTAATGTTTTGGACATACAAGGTTTCCACCCGACAATGACGATCTGCTTCCATTCAGGTTATGCGCGACTGGTGACTCCATGTGCACCAGAGGAGACATGTGGTTGTCCACACTGCAGCCTCCCCAGACCAAGCACTAGGGATTGGCAGTGACAGGGATGACACAAAATGGAGGAGTTGGCGGACGGGAAAATATCTGAAAGACTGTGAAAGGGTGTTCATTATTGGGGCACAGATGGCAGAAGCTTCAAAGACTGCTCAACTGCCTAGCCCTAGTGTATCAAACATGGAGATTTAAATAGCAACAGTGGCTATAAAGTGACATGCATCTGCATTTGGATCGATGGAAGATACTTCCGTAAATAGGGTTGGAAATTGTGGTCAAAAGTGCACTGTGATGCTCAAGCAAAATCCTATTTTTGAGTGATGAATAGAAATACGTACAAACATTCAAATAGCATACTGATAAGACATTTGAGGATTTAGTTTTAACTGAAGGCTGTTGCACGGATACGAGTAACATGGAGCTGGTGAATGTTTTTCTTTGAAGTTTGGATCAAAGGATCTGTTAAAAAACTTCATTAAGGCTACTGATACTGAAATATTCCACTGCATCAGTGGGGTGGTGCTGCCGACGCATTTACGCACTGATTTAGCACTAATAATATAGTAATAACATACTTCATAATGTGTTGAGGTTGTTGCCAACTATTTCCACCTAACCTACCTAACCCTATACCATAAAAAGCACCTGATAGAAGCGCTGAAAGTGGTGCAATAATATAGTTGTGCCACCAGGTGGCAGGCAAGAAACATGGTGAATGGGTGCTAGAGGAAGAGAGAGAGAGAGAGATGGTTAGTGTGTGTGAGCGTGCACGTTTGTGTGCACGTGCGCGCGTGTGTGTGTCTTTGTGAAAGAGAGGAGGGAGGTTAACTTTTTTCTTTTTTTTAAAGATTTGTTTTTGGGGTTTTATTGATAGGACAGAAGACTGACAGGAAATGGGGGGAGAGATGGGGAGTGACACGCGGCAAAGGTCGTCCAGATCAGGAATCGAACCTGCAACGCCGCTAGGCATCCATGCCTATATGTGGCAATGCCTAAGTGGTATGCACCTGGACCAGGCAGTAGGCCAGCGGGCGCCCTGAGGTTAACTTCTTATGTATTTTGAATGGCTCTATAGTCTACAGCCATTCAATACCAGGGCGATCCAGGTATTCCAGTAAACAGTGCACTTTCTGTTTGCCAATGTGGTTAGAGCTTTGACCCAAGGAGTGTGAGAAACAAACTGATTAGGAAAACTAACCCCACGCTGACGATGCCTCAATTGATGCTCATCAGCGGAGACCAAAGGGGAGGTCTGACTCATGATTTCACAGTCTTTCTGCATCTCCCCGGAGCCCAATTAATCTATTTAGATCACAGGCATTAGTCAGGATGAGCCAGAGGGAGGCTGGCTGGCTGGCTGGCGCACAGTGATGATAGCATCCTGGAAGTGAAGGGACACATACGCAAAGAGAGAGAGAGAGAGAGAGAGAGAGAGAGAGAGAGAGAGAGAGAGAGAGAGAGAGAGAGAGAGAGAGAGAGAGAGAGAGAGAGAGAGAGAGAGAGAGAGAGAGATGCCCAGTGATTGTTTACTTATATCTCATAGAAAGGCCAACTGTACAATAATATGCTTGCATTGCAATGTGCAGCTATCAACTAAGAGTATGTTCAGCAGTGGCTGTCTTGGAATCCGAAGGTTCCTGGTTCGATTCCCGGCTCATCCTTGCTAAGTGTCGATGTGTCCTTAGAGCAGTGCATGAAGAGTGTCCACCGCGCCTCTAGCCTAGATCAGGCCGGTCCGGTGCATCTCAGGAACGGGACTTGAATATCGTTGTTGTCGGGTGAAAACCTTGTATGTCCAAAACCATTCGTTTTGCATTTATCATTTTAAAAAATGATTTAAACTAGTGAAAACAGCCGATCTACAAGCACACAACGCCTTGCGGTGTGAGGCGTTGTGTGCTTGTAGATGTGCTGTTTTCACTGCTTTTGTGCGACGGCCTTGAGCAGGGCTTTACTTTGCAAAAGAACGTACAAATTTGAAACTTGGAGATACAAGGTTTCCACCCGACAACGACGATATGCAAAAGTAATAACTGGAGCAAACACAGACTGTTTAAGCCATATTTATTGGTTACAGGGTGCAGGCAGCGGGGACAATGTCAATACATTGAGCAGTGTTGCATTGGTCCGGTCACTTGTGTACGCTCCGTCCCGTATCTTTTCTGAACAGTGTCACACCTCTCACGCACACGGACATGCATCGATGCTTTAGTGTCACGACAGGGTGATTTAACAAAGAGACGAGCCTGTATGCATATCAATAGACCATGTGTCTGGTCCTGTTAACCCCTGTAATGTATGTGTTAAGCGATCATTCAAATTGTGTCTCCCAAAACATTGAATCACCAATGCAACACTGTCCTTGAGTAAGACACTGAACTCCTAAATGCTACCATTGAGCAGTTTGGTGCTCCGCCAACTGTGTGTGAATGGTGAATTTTGAAGTACATTGTAAAGTAAAGCGCTTTGGAGGGTTTGAATCCTATTAGTAAACCTTGTATCTGAACTGTACTTTCTTGTGCTTAGAAAAGTTCAAAGCCATCACTTAGGAAAAAGTAGAAAGTGAAGAAGGTAAGAAAGTAGACAAAAGTTCAGAGATGGCCATGTGGAATAATATATAATAATAAAAGCAATTTTGGAAAATGGGCTATAAATTGCTCCATCTACGCCTTCCCTCTCAGCTTTCCTACTTACTATCTGGGGGGATGAGGACTAACCACTCTCCCTCTTTAAAAACTCCATCATGTCTACTAGAATAGTATACATTTAGTATTCTATTCATGGTAGTATTATTGACCACTCCTTTTGTATGTCTGTGGCAAAAATATATTTTGAGGAAAATGTCCATCACAAGCCCAGGGGTTGATGACCCCTGATCAATGCAGTAAGTTTGATTTGTGCAGGGCCGAGATTATTTTCACTTCAGTCTACATTTCAAAATCATCCTTCACCCTTAAATTAAGTTAATTCTTTCAATGGACTAAACTTTGTTATATTTGATGGCCTTCCTGCCCTAGCATTTGGCCTTTGTGCCCTCAAACAATTGACAACACCAAAGGGGCCAAATGGCCGTGCCGTAAAAACGATGAAATTCTAGGCATGAATGTCACTGTCTGTCAGTCTGGCTCATAGAGCATTTATTTTCCTCAAGGTCTCCAGTACATGAGCAGGGAGACAAGTGGAAGTGAACCTTGTTATCAAGTGTTGTATCAACACACAGGAAGTCTGCATGTGTCTGTAGAAGTCCTAGTTATCCCACATATTGGACATGGTCCAGAGAAGCTGCTGTTCTTAAATTGCAGTGGGTTATTTCAACTTTCTGTAATAAGTACAGTAGTATGGTCTTTTAAAGTGAAGATATTCGAGTTTTAGGTCTCTCTCAACCGTGACCATGCTCAAATTACTTATCCTTTCGCGTATCTCAATGTATAGTAAGGGCAAGTAGTCTATTCCAGGAAGGTCAATGTGCAATGGAGCTGAGGCTTTTTCTTTTCAAAAACAGTCACACAGGACCAGCTAATAAATAAGTCAGCTCTCTTCTTGGCTTCTGGTTTTCCACTAGGACATGGGAAACAGGTGAAGGTGAACCTTATTATCAAGACAGCAAGTCCATGTCTCTCAGCGCTCTAGTTATGCACCATTTGTCATGTTCTACTGTCATCATGATATGGAATATGATGCTTCTACTATACAGTGCTGCTCTGGTATTCAAGGACAGTACAGTATATGGGGAAGTGCTCACTTTCCCATATCGTCACACTGTTGTAGCTGCCTACAACGGTGGGTAATGGCATTATACATACATGTATGTTCTGAACTGGGTGACTGCATGGTGACAGTGCCACCTAGCAAACCAACTGCACGTTCTTTGTGAGTAAGGGGACTTGAGTTTGGAAATTGGCTTACCGGTACATTGTCTCCTGTATCTCTCTGCCCTTTTCCTGTCTCTCACTACACTTCTGGATGTAGTGTTGATTTTGACAGCAATTTTTTATGTAGTTTTAGTAGTCTTTTGAATAAAATTCCATTTAGTTTTAGTCATATTTTAGTCATCTGAAAAGTTTTAGTTTTAGTCTTTAGTCGACTAAATATCATAAGATTTTAGTTTAAAAAATCTACAGTTGATTTTGTTGACTAAATGTATTTTGACAGGCTGTGATGCCGCTGTAATGACAGATTTTACACTTCGTTGCAAGGTGAAAATAGCCAATCTACAAGCTCACAACTCTTGTAGTCTGCTGTTTTCAGAGTGCAACACCCGAGCACAACCAAACATAAAATGACTTGTCTTCTACTGGATCTCTTCTCCACTAGTCCCTCCCTAACATTTTTAGTTTTTATTTGTTGACAAAATTGTCAATAGATTTAGTTATAGTCATCATACAGTAGCTTAGTTTTTATTATGTTTTTATTTAGCTTTCGTCAGTGAAAAAGGGTAGTTGACAAACATCTTTCGCCATAGTTTTACTCGACAAAATCAACACTAGCCGGAAGTTTCTTGTTTTGTTTCAAAACATATTTTTTTTATTGTTGAATAAGATGTGTATCTGGTGTACTGTAATAATATGTATTTTAAAAGCATATTTTGCATTTGAATGCACAATGTAATTACCCTAATTTCAATCACTACTCTTAGTTAACCGGGGCCCCCCAGGGCTCTGTACTTGTCTACAAATGTTTTCCCTCTACACGAAATCTCTTGGCCGATCTACAATCTCGTAGATCGGCTTGTAGATATTTTGTTTGCTTATTATGACATTCCCGGAATTGGGACGCTAAGGTTCACGTGGTTAAAGTGCGTGACATGCAGGGTAAACAATTAAAGGAGTAGTTCACCCCCAAAATGACTTTTTTTCTATTGATTAGTCACGCCATGGAGACTAGAGTTCAATAATATTTTTAGTTTTTCGTCGCATTCCTAAGACAAAAATGTGATAACAATAAATGAGAGAGGGCGAGATCATTTAGCGACCTACAACCGGGTCGCGACGTGGTCGGTAATTTTCAGCGACTGGGTCACTAAATCGACCGACTGGGACGGTAAAACCACCGACCGGGACGCTAGAACCACCGACCGGGACGTTAAAACCACCGACCGGGACGCTAAAACACCGACCGGGTCGCTAAATCGACCGACCGGGACGCTAATCCAGCGACTGGGTAGGTAAATCCACCGACCGGTGGTCGCTTCCACCGACCACCGGGCTACTAACCCTAACCCTAACCCTAACCTCAGTAACCTTACCTCAGTTAGGCTAACCTGCCACGCAACCTCCCGACCGGGTCGCTAAATCACCGACCGCGTCGCTAAATCACCGACCGCGCCGCTAAAGCGAGCGACGGGGTCGCTAAATCGACCGACTGGGGCGCAAAATCTTCCGACCGGGTCACTAGATGTACCAACCGGGTCGCTAAATCTACCGACCTAAAACTGCAGGCAGGTCGGTAGATTTAGCGACCGGGTCGGTCGGTTTAGCGGCGCGGTCGGTGATTTAACGACCCGGTCGCTCGATTTAGCGACCCGGTCGCTCAATTTAGCAACCCGGTCGCTGAAAACTAACGACCACGTCGCGACCCGGTTGTAGGTCGCTAAATGATCTCGCTCCTACTGCAATAAATTTACCCCCATTCGTTCAATGGGGGTAAATTTACTCGAATCAAATTTTTGTCTTAGGAATGTGACAAAAAACAAAAAATATTATTGAACTCTACTCTCCATGGCATGAGTAATCAATAGAAAAAAAGTCATTTTGGGGGTGAACTACTCCTTTAACAGTGCAGACTTTCAACCAGATGCTTTTTAGGCAACATCATTTTCTACATTATGAATATTGGAATTCTCTTTGAGAGAGAAAACGAAATCGGTTGATATCGGCCCATGGGCTTTCCTGTTCTCCAAAATATTTACGTAAATCAGTATCAGCCTTGAAACATCCATAACGTAAGACCTCTAATTGTCTGTTGGACAGGTTCTGCTCCAGACTGCATAAAAGCAACCGGAAGGTTTTCCTGGCAGCGATGTCGTTAGCAGCTTGGTAAACTAAACACAGACGTCACAGATGACCTTTTCCACATCCAAGATCTCCGTACTTTGGAGTAACTAATGAACTAATGAAAACCCACTCTTAAGCCTTGGGGGGATTTTAAAGGTAGAATGGACATTTAGTACATCAACACTAAAGATATACCAATCACATGTTCTAATAGGGCATACGGTAGGCCTTAAACTCTATGGAAGAGTTCAGGCACCAATGAATAGTCAAAAGTCCAAGAATGGATTTTTTTTTTTTTTTCATTCCCCTCCACAAACACCAATAAATAGTCAGAGCAGCATATTCACAGTGTGCCTATAGGCCGGAGACAACAACTTTACAAAAATAAAGCTGACCATAAATAATGTTCCAAAAGATCTACACCTACTATATTAATCAGCTAAACACCCATACAGAAGTTGTACAGCACATTATGCATCCCATTTTGTTCACAAATAAATCAAAAAGACGCTTTAAAATAATATTACAATTGTCACACCAACCAGTAACTTCCAAGCCGGCTTGTTGGTCATTAATTTGAAGCAGCCATGGGTGGCCCGTGTAGTGTGCAGTGTCCCTGTTAATGTCTAAAGGGCACAGGCTGCCCAGTGACACCAGATACATCATTGAGCGGTGTCCTCCAGGGGTCTATACTTGGTCCCCTTCTATTCCCCTAAAAAAACGAATCTCTTTGCTGAAAATATCCCATCAACAAGCTCACAATGTGTTAATGTGATGCATTGTGAGCAAATAGACTGTGCGCACATTGTGAGCGTATTTTTGCATTTATGTTCGTCTATGCCCAGAATAGGGACGCTAAGGTTCATGTGGATAACTTTCTGTCTCGGCTTCATAGTGAGGAATGCTTTAACACAGATTCAAATATCAGATCTTGAAGCGTTCATAAAAACAATCTCCCCCGAGATGTGTGTTTGTGCACGGTGGGGTTGTTGAACATTGCATTTGCAACTGTAGCAGTCACTGTTCGCTCCGACAGGATTTTCTCCAAATCCCTTCAATTGAATTTCTTCACCCCACAGAGGAAGAAGCAGCTCTCTTTCCAGCAGCACAATATCCCCGTGCAAACACTTGTGTCAGCTGTATTTGCCAATACATTATGTCTATGAATATGTTATGAGCAAAGCAGAGTTTACTCAGGTAACACTGCCGGCGTTGAGGCAAACTCATGATATTGATGTTGTTAACGACCTCAAAAACGTCTCCTTCAGATTCACATAATTATATTGAAGGTAGTTCAATATCACCGGACGGAACATTAAGTGCTGTTTTTAGTTTGTCGACACTCAGACACAGCCTCTCTCTTTTCTTTTTCAGTGGTATGACAAGGAAGCTGTGAGACCTGACAACACCAACTGTCCTACACCATACCACTGTTGCAGCTAGGCATGTCCCATACTAACGGCCTCCTCATATTATCAGCATACAAAAGTAACGGAGTAATCGGAAAATGTCGGTATTGGGTTTTTAGTGTGGTTGCCCAGACTATAGTACTTGTCCGACTTTATTCCATCCATCCATCTTCCAGGGCCTCCTAGATACAATTTATTTTGCCACGCTACAAATTTTGCGGCACACACTTGGGCCATCATCGGGAATCGATTCCTTGCATTTTGCAAAGAGACGTTATATAGTTTAATTTATATACATTTATTCGAGAATACATTTTCTCCATTGACTTTAATTAAAAATGTAACTTTTCCCAAATATGGAGATGACTGACATCATGTATGTCTGACATCATAGACCACATGAGACTGACACAGTATGTCCATATATGGGCATTCCAAGATATAGGACTAATATTGATGACATGATGGATCTTCATATATGGTATGGGCATAAAAGGGACAAGGACGGAATGGTTAGCACCGCTTGAATAGTCGCCTCAAGGCAACCACACTTGCAATTTCCAATTGCATCTTTCTAGTTATGCATGCAAAAAAGCCAATATCGAACATCTAGTTGCTTTACAGGCTCAAGCCCCATGTATACTTTGTTATACAATGGTGCCACAAATAGACGATCTAAAAGCTCACATTGTTTTGCTTGACACATTCTGAGCTTGTAGATCAGGTATTTTCAGTACCATAAATTACAGGTAACATATACACAACAATAGGAACCCTTCACTGGAGTCTGGATGGCTATTATTATCATTTATTGCTCAAAGAAAATTCATTATGACAATCTTGTACTATAGTCTATTTGTAAAAACAGGTTTTTACCTATTCCTGGTTTTGTAACGTGGCATTCATTTTCAAACAGATATTCAGCCTCCCATGCTGCAATAACTTGAATGTAACGTGTGTGAGGGTTTTTTATTTATTTTCAAAAAAATTGCATTTGAATTCCATTTTATGGGAGTCCTAATACTCAGTGGGTTGAAATGATATTCTTCAGTCAGGTTCTATTGGGTTTGTGACTGGTGGCGGTGAAGTGATAAGATTTACAATGCTCTAATCACAATTTCCACGATGCTGCCTGCAACTATGAAGCATATCAGTATCAGTGATGCTGCAGTAATGGTTATTTTCTATCACCTTATTTTGTTGTACCCGATGACTATCAATTATTTCACAAAATACCCATATACCGCAGTTGAATGGAGATGGGCCGTGTGCGAGTGCCTCTATTTTATAGCATCACGTTGCATCAAACCGATATGAATTGATTCAACTCAATTGATTTTATACAGCTACGTAATCTGTCTTTTACGATGGGGAGAAAGACCAATACCTCAACACTGGTGGAAAAGAAAGGCATGAGAAATGTGTGTGTGAGCGATAGAGACAGACCGATATTGTAATGTCACCATGTCGAAGTCTCTTCTTATGTGTTTCTCTCTTATCACAATGGGCTGCAATTTTGTCAAATGTAAAAAGTACATGGAAAATATAGCGACACAGTCGCTATGATTGGTCAAGGGATACATTATATTACTCGGCTATTGTTCACAATTGCATTTAATAATAATAATAATAATAATAATAATAAAAGAAAATATATAAAACTGTAAAACTATAGCGCATTTTGCTTTTATTCTTTTACAAGTTATCACAGTTATAGTAATATTTATTTTCATTTTAATGGTAGGATCAGTGTCAGTCATGGCTACCACACCAGTATCTTGGAGGAAAACTATTGTAAAATGTAATAAAGCCTATTTTCTCCAATTCCAATAAGTCATGTCCTAGAGTGGTGAATGAAAGCAAGGTGCACATTCCTCATGCTCACCTGATCAATATTTATATGTTGTGAAGTTGTGATGTTTAAGAGATATGCTTGCTTGTTCACTTGTGTTTATTCACTTTGATTAATACAGGATTTCTGTTGTGGGACGAGTTTCTAGACCAGGGGTCAGCAACCCTTTTGAAATGAAGTGCCATTTTTATTTTCTAGATAGTCAGTGTGCCATGTCAATATACATTTTAATGACTCGCAATCAAACATTCTAACATATTTTGATTGGCAGGACATTGTAATAACGATCATTAGACTCAGATCAATAATCCACCTATCTCCCTGATGCCCACCCCAGTCAAGAGTTCAGAGTTTTAATGAATGTAGAATTATGTGCAGGATGTAATACTGTATGCTGTAAATTAGGTGACTTCATTTAATTGACGTTTAAAGAAAATGTTTGGTTTTAAAATAAAAATCCTCTCTCACACTTCTGCCAGTGTGACAGTGATCAGCCTCCCCTGTGCTAATATTGGCACCCATGCCTAAGGTTGCCGACCCCTGCTCTAGACCCTTTAAGAAGAAGTGCATTTCCCCTATAACATGAATTTGTGAGTGAATTTTGCCAGTTCAAAAGAAGGGAATGTTTAGCATTTAACAACTTCACAAACAATATATCTTTTAATAAAACAGTTACTTTTCAGGCAATGAAATAAAGAAAAACCTAATGTAGTTGACAATTATTTAGTCACAAGCTTTTTTTCATATTATTCATCAAACCCACAGACTTACTAAGTAAATACTTTCAACCTGGCATCCACATTTTGGTGACGTGTCTTTGGTGAAGATCTTCCAAACACTCATAATCTTTCCAGAAATTCTCAACGGCATACTGTAATAGCCGATCTAACAATACAAGCTTGTATGTGCAACATCATAAAGCATTGTGGGCTTGTAGATGGACTATCTTTCCTACTGTTGCGCCCCTTGAGAAAGTACGTTCTTTCATTCAACCTTTTATCTTTTCTTTTTTTTTATCGGAAACACATTGAGGTCAGGACCCTCGTTTTCAATGATGCCGAGAACAATTTATTAATATTGTCAAAGTGGAATTGGGTGCCGCCATATGATGGGAGATTGATGCCACCTGTGTCAGAGTGACACTATGAAAGGTCTATAAAAGGTCTGATCGCCTGCAGACAACACATGATAGGCAGGGGTGTGTCGCACCAAATTCTGGGCCCTGGGTACAAGGATCCACTCATATTTTGTGCTTTAACTATTGAAAAATAGCAGATATACAAGAAGTGCCGCGCTGCGAGCTTGTAGATCTGCTATTTTTGAAAAATTGTTTGTGTATATTGTCATTGAATATTTCAAATCCTTCTAAGGTTTTTTGAGAAACCTACTTTATGTTTCTATGTCATTGGTGCTCAAACCTTTTCATGTGAAGGACCCCCAAAATGATGTATTTGGCCACGGATCCTCATCTCAAAATATTCAGTTCCACGGACGCCCCAGAAACAAAATTTTAGTTACAAAATGTTCGCTTAAAAAATACATATAAGATTTGCACACTTTTCGCAACTTTCCACTGTGAGTTTGTATAGGCATATCTGCTATTTTTCAATAGCTAAAGTATAAAATAATTCCAGGCCCTTCCACCGTGGTCCCTAACTCTGTCCCACTCCCCCCCCTCCCTTGTGACGCCCCTGTGACAGGGTATAAAAGGTCTGACTGGCTACAGACAAAGGGTGACAGGGTTTAAAAGGTCTGATTGTCAGCAGGCAACAGGTGAGAGGGTATACAGTACAACTGTCTGATTGGGGTACAGGCAACAGGTGCGATGGTATAAAAGGTGTTTTGTGTCAGTGCTGTGTGATCTGTCTGAATAAAATTGCCATTGTTCTGGAAAATCAATGCCTTCATGCTGGGCCTCCCTTCCCACTCACTCTGCCAACCATCCTCAAGGGCAACACAAAATGAACCAAAACATTCAGTCCGGTCAGCAACAGTAACCAAGTGAGGTGTAACCGAGGCGGAGGCATTTTAGAAAACAAAGCTATGCTTAGCCGAAAAGTAACGAGTAACAACTAACGACAACCTTCCCAGAAATGGAGTGGAGTCAAATGCATAATATATTTGTTTTTGAAACGTAGCGGATTGAAAGAGTAAAGTACAAATCCTATATTAAAATTGCCTAGAGGGTGAGTCGACAGCGTAACTGTCACAAGCGTAACTGTTCAGGGGCCAATACCTAGACAGTCAGGAGTCACACCAGAGGTTCATCTGTCCCAGTGGTTATCAAATTGCGGTCCGGGGACCTCCAGGGGTACTTGAGGGGTTCCCAGGGGGGACTGTAATTGCTGAAGCCCACCCCCTCTGTGTTTGACAATGTGTTCCTATTGGCTGCTTTAAACTAGCCTCGCGTAGCCAGGCTTACTCATCTGCGAAGAGAAAAGCCTGGTCAAGATATGAGGCAGAGACTGTTCTAGGAGGTGGGGCTGAATATTCGCGGAAGTTGTCTCCTTTTCACAGTACGGTGTCCCTGCAAACGTATTCCCCGCTGGAAAAAAAATCGTGTCTACGTCTCCTGCTCCATCGGTTGCGCTCGCAATAAACAATATATAAACTAAAACAATGATTCAGGTGATGTTTCACCTATTAAGAGCGAGTTAAGAGCTACAATCTATTTTAGTTTTTTCGCTGGGGAATGTAAACAGACCCGCACCGCATGACGTAACTTCCGTTAAACGCAGCACTTCCGCTAGAAATCTTGGAACCAAGCGTAAGTCATATCTTGGCCAGGATGGCTTTAAACAGACAGAACTCCAGTTCCCAGCATGCTACAGGCTCCAAACTCGTGGGTGGTCCCACGACTCCCATCAATGTCATCAAAGATGACTACTTCCGGCTTCCCCTTCCTACTTCCGGTTTGTTGGATTGCCTTGAAACCTCACCCACAAACGCGAAGGGTATGTGTGGAGTTCAATGGTGCAAGGACATGGAAGGAGAATCGCACAGGTATGATGGCGGACTGGGTGCATCCCCCCATTCAGACATGCTGCCATTCAGACATCCCCCCATTCAAACTCTAACCCAATACCTAACCCTAACCTCTATGGAAGTGTCGCCATGTCGGAATGGAGAGTGGCCCCCCAGCGGACCTGGATGCTCCAATACTCACCAAACTTGGCAATAATCACACACACACACACACACACACACACACACACACACACACACACACACACACACACACACACACACATGGGCACTACAGCAGTGTCACAGCAATTTCTAAGATTTCAAATGTCCATAATATAACTCGGTGATCATTGCCCTAATCAGCGCAATAGAGGACTGGATGTGAAGGCAGCATAGCGACCTGAAAACTCAAGTAAATGTATTTTATTACTGTGAACCACTGACCTTAACCCAAATAATTGCATAGTGATTTCCTTATCAACGTATCAACTGCAAAAACTAGTAGTTGAAATTAAAAGGTATAGACTTTTAGGAATATAATTATAGTTTAAACCATTATTACATTATGGCTGGTTTCAGGAGGCAGTATTCACTTCATCCAGGTGTTTTCCCGGGGACCTTTTTCAATTCATCATGATTGTCAGTGGAAGGCCCTTCGAGGGCAAGGCCCGTTTCAATTGGAAAAGAGCCAGTGGCAACGGGTCACATACAGACAGTAATTGGGGTCAACAGGGACTATCATTCTCTGGTGAGATTCTCAGATAGCCTATCTTAAGCCTAGTTTATACTCCATCATTTATACTCCAGACGAAATAAGTTTGACGAGCTGCACGCTTTTCAGATTGGCTATACTTTTGGCAAGGACGTATCAGGCTTTAGAATGTCTCTAAAGAATTCGGACTCTTCCAGAGGCAAAGTTTGAGTCTGTACTGACAGAAAAATATATATAGGCTACCTGAATTTGTTAATGACATCAACACAACTGCAATGTATTTCAGGGTAGGTGACATGCTGCACTTTTAGAAATGTCAGCCCCTGCCTCTCTAACATTCTCTGCACGTCCCTGCCTAGCAATCCAGGCGAATATAACTTAGGCTTTGAAGCCTGAAAGCGGGTTCGAGCCCCGATCCCGACGGCCATCGCTGCATGTCATTTGTCTCTCTCTCCCTGTTTTCTGTGTACCTACTGTTCTATCAATAAAGGCAAAAATCCCCCCCAAAAATATATATATCTTAAAACAAGATGTACCGGTACATGCTTGTGCAATCCCTGCAATGTCAGGGAGCTATCACACCTTTGCCTATAGCTTCTCTCTCATAAACAGCAGCGTACTGTTGATACAGAGCAAGGCCAATTTTAGCTTCCAATAATTGGGCGTCTCACAGCTGATTTATAAGCCTCCTTAACAGAGCCATAAAGGTCCTGCATCATTATGGTTCGCAAGGTCAGTGATTAATATCTCCCATTAGAATGTTCAGGGAGGCTGGGGAGATAGATTCCTGCTTCTGAATCACAATTTGCGTGTTTGTGTTAACACATGATTGTGGAAATTCTCTCTGGAGATTTGCGTGATAAAGATACAGGAGTTAAAACCCACTCACGTACTGTACTGTATAGTGATATCATTTTGCCATCATGATTAGTAAACATTCCCACACGTTTCCTGGTCAACTCACTGTGTTGATGCAGAGGGAGAGGAGGCAGACGTCCAGAATCAACACCATGCTCATCTGATTTCACAGGTTTGAATAGCTCATTAGGGCGGTCGCAATTATTACATAATCGTCTAATCGCGATTATTTGACATAAATCGAGATTATTTGATATAATCGAGATTATTTTTCGTAACGTAATGTTGAAACATTTTCATATATTTAAAAAAAGGTAAAAAATAGTGGAAATAGCAGATCTACAAGCTCACAACGCGTCGCATCGCGGCACGTAGCTTGTAGATCGGCTATTTCCACTATCAATGTTCTTTTTTTAAGTATAAAGTTGTCAAATAGGTCAGTCATTTCTTTGTATAGGTTATGTGTCATATCTACCATGTGCAACTTCAGTTCAAGGCCTAAAAGCCAAACAGAAATGTAATTGTCAACGACAGAAACACAATTAAATCGTTAATCGCAGTTATTTGAGTGACAGTTAATCGTCATGTAAAATGTCATAATCGTGACAGCCCTATAGCTCATATACCCTAATGTGCAAACTCCTGGTCACAGAGTCCTCCTCCGCACGTTCTGATTTCTTTCTATTTGGTTGGTCTTGTTCAAAGTCAATACAGCTGTGGCTGTGTGTGTGTGTGTGTAAACAGGATAAAGGATTCTCTATCTTGCAGTTTCTATTCCCACAGCAACGGTATACAGTGTGCTTCTTCATCGACTGCTTAGCCCTTCATGATTTCACAGCTGTCAAGCCACTGTATACTTATTCCTATCATTCCTCTCTCTCAGTATAATACCTCTGACATTAATGTCAATATGTGACAGGTAGAATTCATTCTCTCATGGTTACGTGCAAACCAGAAAGTAGAAAACAATACATACTGTTAGATGTTGCCATTGTATTGTGTATGCTTTGCTGCATTGATTGATACTTGAATACTGTTTTAGTCAACCAAAAAGCATGCGGTGCATTCAGGCTAAAAGGATAACACAAAAATGTCCTGGGGACTTGTTTCCATCACTTCTTATCTCTTTTTAATCTCATCTTAAATGGGATATTGGATATGAATTCCTACTGTAAGCAGCCAGATTAATTTAATATATGAGCTTGAATCAAACCAATAGCCTAGATGTCACTATACCAGCATTTTGCAAAATAATAAGTTACATTCAAAATCGTTTAATTCCATACTTCTTCTGCATGCGTGTTTGCGCGTGCGTGCGTCTGGATAAGTTCACTTTTAAGCTTTCAACAGAACCTTTCAGATTCCCATTCTGTCTCTGACTGCCTGAGACTACAAAGCAGCAGGAGCAGGTACATGCATTACATGCAAGAATATACAGTGTGTTATTTTGTACATACTGTATGTACAATATTGTACATACATACATACATACATACATACATACTGTTCATACATACATACATACATACATACATACATACCGTACATACATACATACATACATACATACTGTTCATACATACATACATACTGTACATACATACATACATACATATATCTACGTGTAGTGTTTTGAGTTAAAAACATTGTGTTAGGGGCGCCTGGTGTCCTAGTGGACCAGGCGCATACCATATAGGCATTGCCATTTCGGCATCAATGCCTGTCGGCGTCGCCGGTTCGATTCCCGATCCGAGCGACCTTTGCCGCATGTCACTCCCTGTCTCTCCCCCATTTCCTGTCAGTCTACTGTCCTATCCAATAAAGGCAAAAAGCCAAAAAAAAAAAAAAAAAAAAAAAACATTGTGTTACATAAATGTTATTCATGATGATGATTATCACGATAGTCATAGGAATTGAAGGCAAGAACTGTCAGTAGTTATAAGATGCAGTATTTTGCAGTGTGAGTGGTATAGAATTACATGATGACATCTGTGTGGCTCTCCCATGAGTACCCCCCTTCGCATCCATCAGGGTGTGTGTGTGTGTGCGTGCGTGCGTGCGTGCGTGCGTGCGTGCGTGCGTGCGTGCATGCGTGTGCGCGTGTGTGTGACACTTCCTCAATTAGACATGGTTCCTGGCTGCAGGAGGCATTCAGCACTGGCAAATACGATGCAGCAACAACACCATGCAAGTGTAGCACAGTTAGATGAGGACAAGAGAACGAGAAACCGGGTGACTCACACATCTTAATTAGAAGCATTAGTAGAGGAGAGGCAAGCCTGTCACTGCATGTCATGGAGGGATACACATACACACACACACACACACACACACACACACACACACACACACACACACACACACACACGTGCGGAATGCTCACATACTGTACACTGTATCAACCACCCACACATTAAATAAACCCAGCTCCATAAAGCCCAATTAAGTGAATAGTTGAGGCAAGTCTCAGAATTGCATGGGTGCGTGGGTGTTGTTATGAGTAAGTTTTGTTTGAGGAGTTAGAGAGAATGTTTAACGCTTAGAAGAGCTTAGAAGAGGAATTATAAATAGCAGACAGTAGTAGAAAAGAATCATCTGAAAATATGCTGTTGCTAGGGGACCCTCATTAAAAAGCATTAACAAAAACAAAAAAAGATCCACATTTGTTTTCTCATTTTCTTTGAAAATAGCAGATATGGTTAAAGTGGTTAAACAGACTTTGATGCTATAGAAACATAATTATGCTGGGGAGCCCCTTGGAACCCTCTCAAGGACCCCTGGGGGTCTCCGGACACTACTTTGAAAACCGCTGGGGTAGAGGAGCTCAGAAGAGATGCAGGTGGACTGAGGACATCAACCGCCTCGCCACATGAAGGCACAATTAAAATGAGTGGAACATTCAGCGTTTTCGCCGAATGTTCCACTCATTTTTATTTGTGCAGGTCGACTATTTTCTACAAGCAGATTTGGTAGCAGGGTAAAAAGGAGGGGAGCAAGTACAGATTCATGTGCAACAAAGTATATAGAGTTTAAGTTGGTATTCAATTAGTAGCCTAAATACAGTTAGTTCATGCCCTTCTACCCCAAGCCCTAGCTTGTTTGCCACTTGCCTTACCCAATATCCTTTGGTATTTTTTACTATTTCGAAATAGATTTTATAGTTCAAATAGATCTAAGCTCCAAAACCTGTTGATGTAGATCAGCTGTTATCACCACTTTAAAATGTATTTCAAAATAGTAAAAAATGCCAAAAAAGTTTTGGGCATAAGGTGGCGTGCAAGATAAGGTGCCAAGTCCATAATGCGAGCATTTCCATCTGGCACATTCCAGTGCCAGGAGGATTATCGGGATGTGGTAAAATGTTGCAGTGTGGTCAGATGCTGTGCCAAGCCGTCACTATGTACTACGTGAGAGTTAGAATATGTTGTGTTTGTTTGGTATCGTCGTTGTCGGGTAGAAACCTTATGTCCAAAACTGTTTAAAAAAAGTATTTAAAATATCTTGTGTGACAGTCTTGTGTTATGAAGCAGGACTTTACTTTACGGGAAAAAAAAACGCATTTGGTTGGTTCTTTTACTTTACTTAGAGGCTACATGTAATTCATGTCACCCATTGTACGGTACCTAATTTCCCACATTTATGATTCTATGCATGAGTATTTTTCGTGTCAACAGAACCACATATTTGCAGTAATTAAAAAGCCAAACGTCGAATGAACAGTGCCATCCTTGCCGGCGCACCTGCGGCGGCACCGCACAGTACAGGAAAACATATATGGAAGAACAAAAACAACGGCTATAACTAAAAAGTCTGTCTGCCTCTGATTTTTGGTGCTGCCTCGTTGGGGGGCACCTGCATCCTGGCACCCTTCGGAGCTAAACGCCTGTGAGCTGAGTTAAACATGAGATGTCTCGGGTAATGTCTTGCTGTTCCTCTCCTGTCTTCTTCATCTGTTGATGCGATCGCCACCACTCCTTGCCTCCCACCGCCTTCTAGACCCTTCATTTCTTTGCACCCAGGGGCGTCACAAGGGGGGAGGGAAAGTGGGACTGAGTTACTAGGGCCCAAGGTGGAGGGGCCTTAATTATTTTATACTTTAGCTATTGAAAAATAGCAGATCATAGAAGCTCACAGCGCAGCACCGAGTGCCGCGCTGCGAGCTTGTAGATCTGCTATTTTTGGAAAGTGTGCGAATCTTTGAATATGTGTATTTTTTAAGCGAACATTTGTAACTAAAATTTTGCTTCTGGGGCCGGGGTCCCTGGAACTAAATATTTTGAGATGGGTCTCCGTGGCCAAATACATATCATTTTGGGGGTCCTTGACATGAAAAGGTTTGAGCACCACTTACATAGAAACATATGTTTTTCAAAAAGCCCTAAAAGGATTTGAAATATGCAAAAATGTGCAAAAAAGTTCAAGATGTGAGCTTGCTGTGAGCTTGTATATCTGCTATTTTTCAATAGTTAAAGCACAAAATAACGCGTAAAAATGCGGTCCCAGTCTAAATGGGTTAAACCCCCTCCTCCCCCTATGAAGAACATTCATGGGGTGTCCGCAGTGAATCCTTGTATACCCAGGGCCCAGAATTTGGTGCGGCGCCCCTGTTTGCACCGCCAACCCCTTCCCCGCCCCGCCCGCCCGCTCCCGCTCCCCCTCACCACTGATGAGGTGGGCTACCAAGCAGCCCATACTCATCAGATTGCGCGTCTCTCCTCCCTCCGTTCTTTAACACTTGTAGAAATGGCCTGACACATCCAATCTGAGGTTATTACACAGATATGAGCAAGCACGCACGCACGCGTGCGCACGTGCATGAGCAAAAACACACACTCTGCACACAGATACTTGCATGAAAATACACACCCATATATAACGGCATGAGATACCAACCGCATAGACACGTGTACACGCAAATATGCACAACTCAAACACATGCACGTACGCGTGCACGCGCGCGGGCACACACACACACACACACACACACACACACACACACACACACACACACACACACACGTATACCGACACACACGTTCATGCACCGACACACCCCCCCTGGCCTCTACACACACAACCTATTACAGGGGCCCAAATGAAAATGAATTATGCATTCTGTCCTGCCATTTGTACAAGTATGTGATACATCCCCTGTTTCCACCCAATTGGGCACAGAGACCCATGCACAAAATGGAAAAAACGCTATGCCCGCAGACATGCACGCACGCAACACGCACGGAACACGCACGCATGCACGCACTCACAAACACACACACACACACACACACACACACACACACACACACACACACACACACACACACACACACTATACTTGTAAGGACATCGACATTTTAGGACGCCAATTTTATGAACGCCATATTT
>NC_137815.1:57434508-57444508 GCF_963921795.1 Nannobrachium achirus | reverse complement strand
TCTTGACTTTCAGTGTGGGACAAAATGGAAAAAATTAAATTAAATGAAAAAAAAGAAAAATAGAATAAAAAGGACACGATCATCAATAGCTTGATTGAGTTGCACCATGGAGACAATACATTCAAAGAGAAACCTATATTGAAGAGTCCGGCTTCATCAGCACTTTATCAGGTGGAGCAAAGAATGATATTGTTTCATTTGCATAAAAGGGACACAAGTGCTTTGAGGAGTTTGTTTCAGAACGTTTGATCTTGACTTTCAGTGTGGAACAAAATGGAAAAAAAAAAAGTTCCTCACAAATTGTGTGAGGAACGTTGCTGGGAAGATTTCTAATCATCCAAGGCAGCCAACCAAGTTTTGTTCCTGAACTTGAGGAGATGCCAATGTTCAATGTTTCACTGCTCTCTGTGAGCTGTCGATGAGAACATCCCCACAGACAAAGCCCCTCTAACCCCCCGGCTCCATTGAGCGTGTCAACGTCAACGGCAACGTTGTGTCACCGTCGACGTTGGGAATGCTCCGGTTTTAATCAATGAAGGGTGCTCCACTGCCGACGGCAACGTGTTGTAAGCTTGTAGATCTGCTACTTTTTTCGACACTTTACACAGCATAAATGATAAATTAGGCATAACTTTACATTTGATAATGCAAATATTCTCATCTGATCTTTGATTGAAATATCAACAAATTCACGTTCAGTGGAGCCAGTTGTACGTCAACGTGACGGCGTCAATGACGCCGACAAGACGCAGAGCAACGCGCCGCCGCCAATGGAGCCCTGGGGTAATTGAAGATGACCCACAGATCTGATTCAGGAAGATCCTCCAGGTGTCCTGCAGCCTGACCTGATGGGTCAGTTCTAATAGTTGACATTCAACAAACACATCAAAAAGATGGCTGGCTATAATGAGGGTTTATATTTTGATTGTACAACCTACACGGTTCAAGAGTTACAGGCCAAAATGTGAAGTGGCCTATTATGGTGCCACCACGAGGCCGACTTGAACATCTGAGTCTGGCTTGGCCAAGACAATAAACCCAGTATACTGGTACTTCAAACATACAGTACATGTTTCTATTTCTAATATTATAAAAATAGGTTAGCAAGTCCCAGAAATAGATCGTTTTGAGAGGTTCGAAACTGAAGTGACCTCCCAGAAAGTGAGGGAGTGGTCAGAAAAATGTCAACTCTGTCATTTTCTGACAGTTTGGTCCCTATAAAAGCCAAAAAATGCAAAGAAATCTATTTGAGCAAAAAGATCCTACAGGAATGCATAGCATACCACACAAAAATGGACAAAAAGGCCGCACTCACATGCTCATTCACACGTGCACAACTCAACACATTGAGATGCTTGTGACTATTGTCGATATGTGTGCGCGCGCGTGCGTGTGTGTGTGTGTGTGTGTGTGTGTGTGTGTGTGTGTGTGTGTGTGTGTGTGTGTGTGTGTGTGTGTGTGTGTGTGTGTGTGTGCGTGCGTGTGTGTGTGTGTGTGTGTGATATGGGGGTGGGGGGGGTGGGTGGAGCGTTTTATGAGCCCTGCTACCATGCAGTGGATGTATGGTTCAAGGGTGATTGATGCCACTTGTGACGGGCTGTAATACGGTTTGGCTTGTTGCGAGCAGAATATGACATTGGTTTAGTCAGGAGAGTATTGATCTATAATGCCTCTTGCAGAGTGTAGATATGAGAAGCTGTATTGATGTTGGCCATGGCTCTGATTTCAAACAGAGCTCATCTTCCGTGTGCGTGAGTGTGTGAGTGAGTGTGTGTGTGTGTGTGTGTGTGTGTGTGTGTGTGTGTGCGTGCGTGTGTGCGTGCGTGTGTGCGTGTGTGTCTGTGTGTGCGCGTGCGTGTGTGTGTGTGTGTGTGTGTGTGTGTGTGTGTGTGTGTGTGTGTGTGTGTGTGTGTGTGTGTGTGTGTGTGTGTGTGTGTGTGTGGCTGCAGCGCCGGGGGCTAGTGGAGTGTGAAATCGCGCGGCGGTTTCTCCATTGCGCTTCATTTAGCCACGCATCGGCCATCTCTCATTCCTGACAAGTTTCTTAACTGCACCAAAATGCAAGCGCCTGGGGGCGGGGCGGCGACGTGGCCCTGTCACTTTACAGCGAGGTGTGTGTAAGGCGTGTGTATGCAGGGGCGTCACAAGGGGGGGAAAGAGTTACTAGGGCCGGTTTGACGGTCGCAGTTACTGTGAAAACCTCCACCAGCTGTCAGTCAGTCAGTCTGTCAGTCAGTCAGTCTGTCAGTCTGTCAGTCTGTCCGTCATACGTCACGTCACACTTTTGCCCTACTCATATCTCCGCCACTGTTACCCCTATCCATGTCAAACTTTGCACACACACACTCCTTGGCTGCCAAACCACAACCACCACCCCTAATTTCTCACATGGCCCTCTTCTAGCGCCACCATGAGGCCGATTCTTCCACATTTTTGGCCACTGCTCCTACAGAATTTGCCCTAAAATCAGGCAAAGCGGTACACATGTATCTCTAAAGTCATGTCATCAACATGGATCTGTCCCATTTCCCATATTCCCTCCTGATTGGCTAGCATTGCCTTCTAAAGTTTGTGTATGCGACCTGACGGTCGCTTATCTCCTGATTAGGGAGTCTTACTGGTTTTATACTTTAGCTATTGAAAAATAGCAGATATACAAGCTTGTGAAAATGTGTGCAAATCTTTGAATATATGTATTTTTTAAGCGAACATTTGTAACTTAAATTTTGCTTCTGGGGGGTCCCTGGAACTAAATATTTTGAGATGGGGGTCCGTGGCCAAATACATGTAATTTTGCAGGTCCTTCACATTAAAAAGTATGAGCAAAACTGACATAGAAACACATTTTTTTTAAACCTTAGAAGACTTGCACACATTTTCAAGATTTTTTAAAAATGGCTGATCTACAAGCTTGCAGCGAGCTTGTATATCTGCTATTTTTCAATAGTTAAAGCATTAAATAACGCAGTGAATCCTTGTACCCAGGGCCCAGAATTTGGTGTGACACCCTTGTGTGTGTATGTGTGTGTATGTGTGTGCTGTTAGCTGACGCGCAAGTCTAATAAAGCCAGCCGCTGCCATGGCAACCAGGGCGGAGGGCGAGTCTTCCTGGGTGCCTATAGGGACTCATCAGATCTCTACCAATAGGTGTGCACGCACACACACACACACACACACACACACACACACACACACACACACACACACACACTAATGTCCACAATCATGTTCCAAAGCCATGGTAAATTACTGGTAGAGGGAGGTCTTTCATACACGCAAGACAACAGAAACAGCAGATGAGGTTCCATGAAATAGGCTGTGGCACCAAGAGAAATGCAGGAACACACACACACACACACCACACACACACACACACACACACACACACACACACACACGCACACACACACACACACACACACACACACACACACACACACACATACACACACACACGTATGCACGTGTGCAAGTGTTCACACACACACACGGGCGCATGCTCACGAGTGCACGTGCAAGTCGGGCTCACACAGACTGCTACTCCAGCTCACATACGTATGGGAGTCAGGATAGCATAAGCCTGGTGTTCAATATCCAACGTTACTACTCTGTGCAACCTTATCTACTGGCTGAGTGTGTGTGTGTGTGTGCGCGCGCGCGTGTGTGTGTGTGCGTGCGTACACGTGCGTGCGCGTGCGTGCGTGTGATTGGAAGATACTGTAGGGACTGTGACTGGAAGATTCTGCATGTGACAGGTTTATTGCATTTGTAATCGCTGTTTATATAAACCTTTGAGGCACACACACACACACACACACACTCACACACACACACACACACACACACGCCTCATCAGCTGCCGTGTCGCCCCTCCATCTCAGTCAGACAATGAAAAGGGCAGGGGAAGCCAATCAAAATGATCTCTAATAACAATATTAGCCATCAAGCTCTCAGGAGAGCCTCAGCGTCAAGCTCTATCTGACATTTAAGAGATGAACTGCTATAGGCGTAGAGATTACGCCCACCTATTATTATGTGCTATACGGGTTCTCCCCGTGGTACGGGAAAGAAACAGAGATATCGTCACTGTCAGGCAGAAACCTCGTATCTCCAAGTTTCAAATTTGTTGTGTTTTTTCGTAAAGTAAAGCCCTGCTTCATCATACAAGGCCGTTGCACGAAAGTAGTGAAAACAGCAGATCACAACGCCTCACGGTGCTTGTAGATCGGCTGTTTTCACTAGTTTAAATCATTTTTTAAGATAACTACAAAACGAACGGTTTTGGACATACAAGGTTTCCACCCGACAACGACGATATTGTGCTTTCCCCTGACAAGATGAAACATTTCAGTGAATACAATTCCGTGTCTTATAAACAGAAAGAAAGTAGCAGATTGGAATGAGTGACTGAGGGTAGCAAACAATATGAATACATTCATAGAATACTATGTTCAGGACTATGCAGTAGAGCAGTGGTTTTCAACTCTTTCTCACATCAAGGTCCATTATTTATTCAGCATTTGAGCCACAGACCACCATTTGATGAGATTTATTCTCTCAGAGCCAAAACCTATGCAATAATGCAGTAATGCAGATGTTTAGCAATAATTGAACTCTTGAGAGCGTAAAAAATGTATAATATATTATAATAAAGGGTAGACTAGATAATGAACCTGTGATTCTGGTAAATGTACTGTATACGCGCCCCCCAAGAAATGGATAATAAATACTGTTTCAAGAACCCTGTTTGATGTTACAGTGAGATGGGGGAATCCAGAATTGTCTGGTGAATAGCTGTCAACTTGTATTTATAGTTTGGGTTTGTTTATTTGTTTTGTTTTTATTTTTGTACTGTGTCTTGTGGGTGGTGTATGTTTATGTCATTGTATTTTGTGTAAATCTGTAATAAAGGTTTAAGTGATAGAAAAAATAACTAAATGGACCTGTATGGGTCCATTTAGTTTCATTTTACACTCTCAAAAGTTAAAGATCTATAAGGGTCCATTTGGTTACCAACTCTCCATCGTTTAGCTGGGGACCACTGGTTGAAAACCACCGCAGTATGGGTTATGGTGAACCTTTTCCTTCCATATAATTTGGATTTTGAGTTGATTTCATGCATTCAGTGTGACCACTGACCAGCTATCACAGGATTATAACGTCACTGTCGGGCAGAAACCTTGTATCTCCAAGATTCAAATTTGTATGTTTTTTCGCAAAGTAAAGCCCTGCTTCATCGTACAAGGCCGTCGCACAAAAGTAGTGAAAACAGCAGATCTACAAGCACACAACGCCTCGCACCGCGAGGCGTTGCGTGCTTGTAGATCGGCTGTTTTCACTAGTTTAGTTCATTTTTTTAAATGATAAATACAAAATGAACGGTTATGGACATACAAGGTTTCCACCCGACAACGACGATAAGACATCAAATACAGCTCATGTCCATTATAGGCCTTGTGTACATCACCCGGCATTCATTGTGGCCCGATCTTGCCCCAGCAAACAAAAATGCCAGTCCAACTGGGATTTCCTCCACCGTGTGGGGAGGGAGTTGGCTGAGAACATGGCATATAAACACCCGGGAAAACTATACAGAGAATCCTCAGCCCGGGAATGTTACCAGCAATCAGCCACCGACCGTGTCTGGCAGGCAGAGTTCCGTCCGCGGCCAGGTCTCTCACCATGACAGTCGGGTGCAGATTGCCACTTTTCCTCGCGCCGGTTGGTCAGCTCATCACTCACAGCCGATCCCTCTCATGCTACTTTCAGCAGCCAACAAAAGACAGATAAAGGCGGAGTATGTGATTAAACAGTATATTCCATTTGCTTGTGCCACTGAGTTTCACACATTAAACCATGGCCACAGCTCCTTCCAAATTGGTACACATTTCCATTCCTAAACCTGCCATTCCTACGCACTGCCATTCCTACGGAGGCAGTGACCACCTAAACCAAACCCTAACCCTAACCTCAGTAGGAATGGCAGGTTTAGGAATGGAGAACTGCCCCCCTTACGAATCTCTGCTGCCTCAGACTGCCTTTTAGGATACCTTCTACATGTACAGTATAGTGTCTTCTAAATCAGTGTTTCTCAAACTTTAAAATGTCAAGGTCTCCCCTTAACTCTGACAGAGTACAAACGGAACCAAATTAACCCTTAAGCGTTCATTTGGTTCCATTTGTACACTGTCAGAGTTACAGACTTCTATTGGTCAATTTAGACCCCCCTAAAGGAACCACTTTGAGAACCACTGTTCTAAATGATGTCTGTAATTGTTAGTGTTTGTCATGTGAGCTTATTGCACAACCCACTACATGTTTGTATATTTCACATGTTGTGCAGATAAAGATGTGTGGATGCACGTACACACAGACCACGCACGCACGCACCCACGCACGCACCCACGCACGCACGCACGCACACACACACACACACACACACACACACACACACACACACACACACAACACACATACGGTACACAGGAGGAGAACAATACCCTTAGAGGGGGCACCTGCTAGTCTCCTATATACCCTCTCTCTCTCTCTCTCTCTCTCTCTCTCTCTCTCTCTCTCTCTCTCTCTCTCTCTCTCTCTCTCTCCCAGCTCTATCTGTTCCATTAGAAGTCTGTTTAGGGGCTCAGTGCCGACTCTGTGAGTAGGTTAGCCATGCGTGTCATGGTGAAACCCGGAGAATTGTAATGAACTGAGAGCCTGTGTGTGTGTGCGTGTACATGTGCACCATGATCTGGACCAACAACGGTAGCGACTGACTGAGCATTCGGAATGCATAGAGACTGTTCTGTGTGGAAACAGTGCTTTTCTTTGAGATCAGAGAGAGAGAGACTGAAGGGGATCGAAGAGGTGAGCAAGGCATGCCTGCACGATCACCCCATCACTTCCATCCATTCTCCCCCATCTTCTCCTCCTCCTCCTCCCCCATCTCCTCCTCCTCCTCCTCCTCCGTGGTGATGGCTTGTGGGAGAGGATGAGGTGCAGAGGTGGTGGTGATGGCGTGCAGTAAGGGACAGTCCAATACGCTGCTACTCACTCAATTCAATTCAATTCAATTCAATTCAAAGGGCTTTATTGGCAAGAGAAAACATACGTTTACATTGCCAAAGCAGAAGTATACACAATACAATACAATACAATACAATACAATACAATACAATACAATACAATACAATGTTTTTTTTAAGGTGGTTGGGTTCCATTTGACATCCTTCTCCTATATCACAGCAGCTCACAAATCTTGCTGCTGTGTTTGCACATTGTTTTACTTCCCATGCAGCAGGTATGGGAGTTTTTCATCATTGGTATTGTTTTCAAACTCTCCTTGGGTGGTTATGATCTGTGGGAAGTATGTGTCTCTGATGTCTCTGATGGTACAGTGGACAGGCAGTTAGGAAATGTAGCTCAGTTTCCACTTCATTTTGTGTGCAGTGTGTGCAAAGTCTGTTTTCTCGAGGGAGCCAGGTATGCCTATGACGTCCTTTCTCAATTGCAAGACTGTGCTCACTGAGTCTGTACCTAGTCAAGATTTGTCTTTGTTTTGGGTCGGTTACCTTGCTCAGGTATTCTGCCACTGTGTATTCTCTGTTCTATGCTACTCACTCACTCACTCACTCACTCACTCACTCACTCACTCACTCACTCACTCAGTCAATTCAATTCAAAGGAGCTTTATTGGCATGAGAAAACTTACCTTTACATTGCCAAAGCAGTAAAATACAAACAGTTGAAAATAGGGAACATCTATACAGTTGGAGGGGGTGCAGCATTGTGTACAACAACAGAGCTTTGTCGCATTGTGACAATTTATATATATACAGGGTATAAAGCTTTTGGAACAAATAGCAGTGTTATTTTTTCTCAAAATGCACTTAAAGGCACGGCTGTCCACCCCAGAGTCAGGATCTGCCTGACGTTTCCTCCTCCTTAAGAGGGGGTTTTTCGTTACCATTGTAGCAAATTGCTTGCTCAGGGTGGGGGCCTCGGGCCTGTGAGGTATCCACTCGAGTTCTCTCGGGGGGGTACCTCACAGGTACAGGTTCTGCTCGGGTTCTCTCTCTCCTCCCCCCACCCCCCCTACCCTTACCTCCCCCTCCCCTCCCCTTCCCCTCCCCCTACACACGCGTGCGCATGCAGCGCCTGTGTGTGTGTGTGTGCGTTCGTTCGTTCGTTCTTGTACATACGCATGCGGGACCTGTGTATGTGTGTGCGTGTGCCCCTTGTTGTCTTTCCCTTGTCTCTCCCTTGTTTCTCCCTCTCTCCTCTCTCTCTCTCATGGCTCTTTAGCCTTTGTAAAGTGTCTTGAGATAACTTGTTATGATTTGACACTTTAATAAAATTGAATTGAATTGAATTGAATTGAATTGAATTGAATTGAATTGAATTGAAAGGTAGCTCTGTTTCATACTGTATGTGTAGTAGGTCCTTAGGGTGGTTGTGTTCCAGTCCCTAGCCTTCTTTTGTCGCAACAGTTCACAAATCTTGTTGCTGTGTTCGCACATTGTTGCATTTCTCCCAGTAGGTATGGGAGTTTTTCATCGTTGTCTCCACCAGCCGAAGGCATGGGGGAGAGTATGTTTTCCCCTCCGTCCGTCCGTCCGTCCGTCCGTCCGTCCGTCCATCCGTCCGTCCGTCCGTCCGTCCGTCCGTCCGTCCGTCCGTCCGTCCGTGCGTGTGTCCTCGCAGTTTGTGTGCACCTAATCTCAGTCGCCGTTGGCCCGGTCGCTGCCAAAGTGAGCACACACATTCCCTGGATGCCAATCTAGAACCTCTGCCCTAAATTTTTCAAATGGCTCTTTTCTAGCGCCACCTAGTGGCCGATGCTCCCAAAACATTTCTGTGCACTACTCTTACAGATTTTGTCCAAAAATCCTACAAATCGGAAGGCAGTATCTCGACAGTCATGTGATCGACACGGATCTGTCCGATTTTGCATATTCCATCCTGATTGGCTAAGATTGGCTTCCAAAGTTTGTAGGATTGAGCCGTTATGAACAAAATGCCTCAAATCACAAACACAAAGTGCAATTATCATGAAATCACACACGTTCCCACTAGGCAGAGGAAGAAATGCCACTTAAATGTTTTTAAATCAGCCTCATGGTGGTGCTATAACAGGCCGATTTGTGGTTTTACCTATAACTTCACAGATCAGTTTCAAACTTTGTAAGCGCACTCCCTAGAGGCTAAGGATAAACCTTTGCCCTGCATTTTTCACATCAGCCTTTTATAGCGCCACCTTTGGGCCGACCTATGTAAAACACATTTTTGGATATTACTCTTTGAGATTTTATCCAAAAATCACGCAAATCGGTACACAGTATCTCTATAGTCATGTGATCAAGTCCGATCCGTTTGAAGTTACATATTCCATCCTGATTGGCTAATATTAGCTTCCAAAGTTTGCAGGATTGCTCCGTTTTTGAACAAAATGCCTCAAATCATCAACGCAGCTTGCGATTACCGTGAAATTTGCCACACATATTCCCACTAGGTCAAGGAACAAATTCTACCTTTTTCACATTGGCCTGTTATAACGCCACCAGCAGGTAGACTTTAGCAAAACACATTTTTGGAACACAATGCTTCAAATCATGCATGCAGCGTCCGATTGCCATGAAAGATCTAAGGTGAAGAACATATGCCACCCTTTTTACATTGGCCTATTATACAGTAGCACCACCAGGACGCACGGCCTGGTGGAGACCTGTGCTCGGAAGAGCATTGCTTCTAGTTGGTCATGTTTTCAAACTCACTTCGGGCGTGTGTAATCTGTGGGAAATATATGTGTCTCTGATGTCTTGGTATAGTGGGCAGGTGGTTAGAAAGTGTAGCTCTGTTTCCACCACATTTTGTGTGCAGTGGGTGCATAGTCACACACACTCTCACTCACTCACTCACTCACTCACTCACTCACTCACGCACTCACTCACTCACTCACTCACTCACACACTCACTCACACACTCACTCACTCTCTCACTCAAT
>NC_137815.1:57409508-57429508 GCF_963921795.1 Nannobrachium achirus | reverse complement strand
ACATTAAGCCTGCAAACACTCCTTTTCACTCTCTCCTTCGCCCTGTCAGTGTCTCCCTCTCTCTCTCTCCACTTCTCTTTCTTCTTCCTCTTCTCCTCACTCTCTCTCTCTCTCTCCCCCTCTCTCTGCCGTTTGCTTTCCCTCGCTCTCCCTCGCACTTTCTGTCACACAAACGGACGGACGCACACGCGCGTGCGCGCGCGAACACTAGCAGACACACAGTCACTTTCTGTAGCCGATTTCAGTAGTTCCCGGGGGGTTGAACCGAAATAGATCAAATTCTAAATCAGGCCGCAGAGCTAGTAGCAACAGCGTTCATAGACAGTATTTTAACTCAACCAGGCCTATGAGTGTGAAAATGGACCCGTAAGGGTCCTCTTGCAGCACTTCAGGCAGAATTAACCTCTTATCTCCACATTCTAACTTTTTGTGTTTTGTTTTAATTAATACCCTACTAGATCATACTACAGTGTCACACAAGAGTAAAAGTAGCAGATGCACAAGCTTGACATTTTTTAGCTTGTAGATGTGCGGGGACGTGCAGATAATGTTAGAGAGGCAGGGGCTGAAATTTCCGAAAGGGCCTTTTAGTGAAAATATCGAAAATAGCAGACCTTGGAGGTCGGCTATTTTCGGAGTGTGAGACCACACTGAACTAAGCAAAATCAAGTCAATACTGGAGATGTTCAGGAGAGTGTGGACAAGGCAATTCTCTTGAATGCTGCCTTCTTGTGGGGCATGGAAAGAGGACATTTGCATTTCTTTCACCATAGAAAAAAATCATTTATGATTTGGAGAGGGCACTTTTTACAGATGGATAAAAGGGCAGGGGCTCAAGACCCCTTTGATGTCTATGTGTTCTTTATTTGAACCCTGAACAGTAACAGTTTTGAACATAATATGAGGTTTCCAACTGGCAGAGACGACTTGCATTTCACATTACCGGAGCTGACATTCACTGGAAGGAAAATATCAGCCTAACAATCCTCCACCATAAATGAGCAGATATAAAAAAGATGGAAAACTACAGAGTATAGTCTCTACTTAGTCATGCATATTCATTTTTCCCCGCGGCTGTGTTTCAGATCTAATAAATGCTTAATTTGGAAATAGGCATTGTTTCAGAAAGAGAAATACTCCTCCTTTCTCTTTCTGGAGCCAACGGACTAACTGCGGCTTGAACTGCATTTGTCGTAACACATTGTAGTGCGTGCATGCGTGCGCGCGCGTCTGTGTGTTGTGGTAAATGCCTTCATCCTGTTTCAGTGATGGTGTATTGGCTGCTATAGCTGTACTGTGGAAGAGCTGCAGGATTAGACCTGATTTAAGATAAGACCTGATTTAAGATAAGGATCCAGAGTCAATTAATCTCTGTCTGTCTGTCTGTCTGTCTGTCTGTCTGTCTGTCTGTCTGTCTGTCTGTCATACCGACTAAGGCACCGATGCTCATACTGAAGTTAAGTCATGGCCCACTGTCTACCTGCCTCTCTGCTGGCAGGGACAAGACTGAGTGTGTGCACGTGTGTGTGCGTGCGTGCATGTGTGCATGCACGCATGTTTTGTGTGGAGTGTGTGGTAGCGTGTGCGTTTTGTGTTTGTGTTTGAGTTTGTGTGGTGGTGAGTTTACGAGGGGGGGTGTGAGAGAGATAATGCCGTATGAAACTGGGTGAATGATAAGACTGCGCTGCCGAGGGCCGGATAAGCTGCACCTGGTTTTAGAGGAAGACAATCTATGAGGACGAGAGAGAGAGAGAGAGAGAGAGAGAGAGAGAGAGAGAGAGAGAGAGAGAGAGCAAGGGGAGGGCATAGTGGGCAAAGCCCCATTCCTATACCCTACTGTGGAGACAAGTGGTCCACACATCAGGGATGTCACGTCAGTCTCCTCATTCTCTCTCTCTCTCTCTCTCTCTCTCTCTCTCTCTCTCTCTCTCTCTCTCTCACTTGCATGACAGTGAGCTGAACAAGAACAGAAGGAGACATCATACATGCAAGCCCTCCTCTCTCTGCAGGACCGAGAGAGAGAGAGAGAAAGAGAGAGAGAGAGAGAGAGAGAGAAAGGCAGGAGTTTCAGGTAGGGAGGGAAAAACGACGAGGTGGAGAGATATACGGGCAGAGATTGAATGGCATTCTGTCAGGGATATTCCATGTGTTTGTGTGTGTGTGTGTGTGTGTGTGTGTGTGTGTGTGTGTGTGTGCGTGTGTGTGTGTGTGTGTGTGTGTGTGTGTGTGTGTGTGTGTGTGTGTGTGTGTGTGTGTGTGTGGAGATGATGGAGATGATGGAGAAACAAGAGGAGTAGAGCCCATGATTACATGCAAGAGTTTACTGAGTACAAAAACATGTAATCGGATTAGATTTGGGAGAGAAACATGAAACAAATACCTCACTCTACACTGATTTATAATAGTTAAAAATACTTTTGAGCTTAGTGTGGTTTAAAGGTGGCTATAGGACAGATGCAACTGCTGACAATTAGTGAATGTACGAGTACACACATGCCCAAGTATGAAATACTGAGTCATTCCTTGTTGCATTGTTGTCACAACAGTTGATGCATACACTTGACATTTTAAAACTAGCTGAAGCACCTTTCCACGATTGTTTGTGAATTGTCCTGATATGATATTCTGTTGATACCTAAAGCTGTGGGTTTTAATGAACAACAGTGGCCACAGTGGAATGTGTTCATGTTAACCCTGCAAGGTAGCCTGAAACTCAGCCTGAATTGACATTTCGTTTCACAAGGGCATTCACCAAATATTTATTGTTTTCTCTTTAAAAAAAAGTTATAGTTTATAAAGCTTGGCTAGATAGGAAGTCATAAGAATGAGTTGTCAATGCCCCTGGTGGATGAATGTGTTAATGCTCTATACCAGGGGTTCTCAAACCTTTTTAGGCTGTGACCCCCCAAAAAAACATATTTGAACTGGGGACCCCCACCCTGACAACTTGGAATTGTAGCTATTACATTTAATGTGACTCGGTTCCGCAGATAAATATTGTGAAAATAGCAAATCTACATGTTGCGAGGCGTTGTGAGCATGTAGATCAGCTATTTTCACAATATTCGCCTATTGCTTACTTAATATTTGACAGTTTGGCCAGTCCTGTCGAATATTCGACTATTCGAATACTTTGAGGTCGAATAATTCGAATACTAAAAATCACTATTCGTGAATGCCCTATTTCACTCCATTATTCAGTCTGAACGTGCCTTCATCCACATCCAGTTTCTGGGATGGGCGTTGCCAAAGAGGCAGTTTTCTGCCATTGGTTCACCGCCTGCCCATTCACAACAGTAGCAAAGCAGACGATAGCTGAATTCCAATCCGAAGGGTTCGCACTTTGAAGTGCGCATTTGAAGGGCTATGACGTCACTGGGCCGCGCCAAATAGCAATCTACAAGCTCACAATGCGTTGCGTTGCGACGCATTGTGAGCTTGTAGATCTGTGACGTCATAGCCCTTCAAATGCGCACTTCAAAGTGCAAACCCTTCGGATTGGAATTCAGCTGATGTGTTATGTGGCTGGCTAGTTGCTAGCCTGTTGCTTGCTACTTGCTAACCAAAGAAACAGGCAGAATAGGAGCGCTATGAACTAGTAACCAGTAAGACTCCCTAATCGGGAGATAAGCGACCGTAGGTCACTTATCTCCACAAATAGGGCAAAAATGTGTTTTTCCAAAATCTTCCTGATCCATGTTGATGACATGAGTGTAGACATACTGTGTAGTGATTTTAGGGCAAAATCTGTAGGAGCAGTGTCCAAAAATGTGTTTTTAAAAATCGGCCTGAAGGTGGCGCTGTATGGGACAGATTCATGTTGATGGGATGAGTGTAGACATACTGTGTAGCAATTTGCGTGATTTTAGGGCCAAAACTGTAGGAGCAGTGGCCAAAAATGTGTTTTAAAAATCGGCCTGAAGGTGGCGCTAGAAGAGGGCCATGTGAGAAATCAGGGGTGGGGTCTCCGCGTTGCCTTGGCGGACGAATAGGTACCGGCCCCGGCTGTCCCGGACGCTCCTAGGCCGAGTTACGGCATTTTATGTGAGCTGCAGTGGAGGGGGTCCTCCACTGGGGGCGTCACCACTTTTGCATCCGTTCTGGAGCAGCAGGAGTGGGTGGTCCCCAGGAATTCCCCGTGAGCAGCCCCGTTGGGGTGGTCATTTGGTCATTTTTGCACATTTGGTCATTTTTTACACCTGGGGGTCCCCCAGGGACCTGGGGGTCCCTGAAGCTCCGGGGGTCCTTGGAGGTTGTAGTTTGGCAGGTAAGGAGTGTGTGTGCAAAATGTGGCATGGATGGGGGCAACGGTTGTGGAGATATGAGCAGGGCAAAAGTGTGACGTGTGACGTGTGCCTCACGGACGGACATTCTTTTACACCTGGGGGTCCCCCAGGGACCTGGGGGTCCCTGGAGTTCCGGGGGTCCTTGGAGGTTGTAGTTTGGCAGGTAAGGAGTGTGTGTGCAAAATTTGGCATGGATGGGGGCAACGGTTGTGGAGATATGAGCAGGGCAAAAGTGTGACTGACTCACTCACTCACAGACAGACGGACAGCCGGTGGAGGTTTTGGTAGTAAATGCGACCTACGGTCGCAATCAAACACATCATAACATATGTCTGCTACTGATGTTTCAGAGCGAGATCGATACGATCGCATGTTACCGTGGCGGGCGACACAATGTTTATGTTTGGGAATGCCGTACGGATTTCCAAACGAGGAAAACCTCTTCAACGAGAGCACTTCCAAGTTCCAGACCCCTGAATCGCCAATTTTTTTTAAATGGGTGTGGCTAGTGATTCAGGGTCTGGAACCAGGCTTCCTGCAAGGCCCACTGTCGCTTTTTGGACACATTTATATTTTATAAAAAAAAAGAGTTTAAATAATTTGTTTTCTCTCCTCTCCTCTCCTCTCCTCTCCTCTCCTCTCCTCTCCTCTCCTCTCCTCTCCTCTCCTCTCCTCTCTGGCACACTCTAGAGGTGAAATAAGATGTGAGCTGTGGCAAGGGCAGCTCTGGTTCAGATAAAACTGGTTTTGCCAAATGACACATCTGTGTGCACCCACACATGCACGCACACGCATGCACGCACAGACAGACGCACACACGTGCACACACAGACGCACACGTGTCTTGTAGACTCTGCAGGTGTTGCATCAAGATAAATGAGCCGTCATTACCCAATCAGGTCAGCCGGTGGGAGGGCGATGGAATACCAAGGAGCAAGATGTGCCACTGGAGGTCAAGCCTTTGACAGAAAGCACGGCTGTGTGCACCAGCATGTGTCCCTCCGTGTGTGTGCGTGTGTGTGTGTGCGTGCATGTGTGCGTTCATCAACATGTGTCCTTCTGCATCGGTGCTTGTGTGCTCATGTGTGTGTGCGCATGTGTCTTTCTCTGAGCGTGTGTGTGAGTGTGCGTGTGTGTGTGCGTATGCGTATCGACCAATTTTGAAGGAGGTTGGGCTGATTAGTTGGAAGCTCTCTCACAGTCAGTGGTGGAAAAGTACTCACATTTCTTCCCTAAGTAAAAGTATCACTACTGCAATGTAGAAATACTAAATAATAAGTAAGTGTACGGAATAAAAAAAAAGTACAAAATGTATCAAAATGTAAAAAGTACTCATTACGCAGAATGTCCCATTTCAAGTTTTCAAACGTATGCGCAAATCTTTTGAAAATAGCAGATCTAAATGAGCTCACAATGCGCCGCATCGCAGCTATTTTCAAATGGCCCGAAATGTATATGGGGCTCTGAAGATGTTAATGTATGTTTTGTTATGATAATCAAGATCTACAAAGTAACTAGTAACTGAAGTTTTCAAATACATTTAGTGGAGTAAAAGTACAATATCCATCCATCCATCCATGTTCAACCGCTTATCTGGAATCGGGTCGCGGGGGTAACAGTTCCAACTGGGATTTCCAGAGTTCCCTATCCTGAGCAACTTCCTCCACTCCTTCCTGTAGTAACATACCGAGGCGTTCCCAGGCCAGTGTGGAGATATAATCCCTCCATCTGGTCTTTGGTCTGCCACAGGGTCTCCTCCCAGTGGGACGTGCATCGAGGACCTTCCTAGGAAGGCGCTCAGGAGGCAACCGTACTATTTGGACCGGAAAAGTGTTTGAAATGCTTGAGTAAAGTACAAATACCTCAAAATTGTACTTAAGTACAGTACTTAAGTAGATGTACTTTGTTACTTTACACCACTGGTGTGTGCAAACTGTGCATCGACCAACTTTGAAGGAGGTTGCCCTGATTAGTTGGAAGTGCTCTCACAGTTCACCTCCTCCTCCACCTCCTCATTACACAAGGTTTCCATCCCTCCTTCCCTCCATCCCTCCTCGCAGCGCTCCTATTCTTCCCTCGCGGTGGTGAACGCGGAGGAGTGGAGGAGACGGCTGCAACGCCCCGCTGATGGCTTAATTGGCATCTCCGGTCTCTTTGTTTATCTTTTTTATCTCTCGCCTCGTCAAGGTGGGAGAGACGGAGGAGGAGGTTGGGTGAAAGTATTAAAAGATTTCTCACACGCCGGTCTAATCTCAGCCCATGAGCCCGGGGTGCTGCTGGGTTGCTCCGGGTCGAGGTAGACGCCGTGTTTCCGCGTTTTCCACCGTGCTCCTCCAGGGAAAGGCTATGAAACCAATTAGAGGCAACGTTAGAATGGCATATACTCTCATTACGGCAGTGTAATCAATCAATGTGCGTGCGTGCGTGCGTGCGCGCACATGTGTGTGTCTGTGTGTGTCTGTGTGTATGTGTGTGTGCATAGCTCTGCCAGTATGTGCCCTTTTGACATTTAAACCAGCGCTAATGCGAAGGAATTTATGCATAAAGTGAGATTCTCACCGCCAAAGGTGCTAGCGGAGGGCATGAGCTAAATGATTACTCTCACGGACAAGTCTCTCTCTCTCTCTCTCTCTCACTCTCTCTCTCTCTCTCTCTCTCTCTCTCTCTCTCTCTCTCTCTCTCTCTCTCTCGCTCAGGGTGGGGTGGGGTGGGGCGGGGGGCATTTTGGGAAGCTGCTGACGGTCTTTGATCACTAATCCTTTCTCTGGTCCCAACTTTCCAGCCCCTCCCCATCTGTTTTCTCTCTTCTTCTCTGTCCATCTCTGTCCTCGTCCCATCTCCTCACCTCACCTCACTCACTAATATATCGTCGTTGTCGGGCAGAAACCTCGTATCTCCAAGTTTCAAATGTGTAAATTATTTCGCAAAGTAAAGCCCTGCCGGCTGCTTCATCATACAAGGCCGTCCCACAAAAGTAGTGAAAACAGCACATCTACAAGCACACAACGCCTCGCGGTGAGAGGCGTTGTGTGCTTGTAGATCGGCTGTTTTCACTAGTTTAGTTCATTTTTTAAATGATCAATACAAAATGAACGGTTTTGGAGATACAAGGTTATCACCCGACAACGACGATATACAGTATGCAGCCCTCTGCCATGTCTGCATTGTGAGCTTATACAGGTATACAGGCAAACCATCCGGGCAGGGTGCCCTCGCTCTCTATCCTCCAATCCCTCAACCTCTCTTTCTCACACGCACGCACGCACGCGCACGCACGCACGCGCCCACGCACGCACGCGCGCACGCGCACACGCACACGCACACACACACACACACACACACACACACACACACACACACACACACACACACAAAGAGAGAGAGAGAGAGAGCGCCTTCCTCTCTCCCTTTGCTTTTCTCTCTTTTCCTGAAAGAGATCCTTGCCAGGCTGACTTGCGTTCCTCATTCAATAGTTATTATTCACCCCTCTCTCTCAGTTGGTATTCTCTGCATACCTCCTCTCTCTCTCTCTCTCTCTCTCTCTCTCTCTCTCTCTCTCTCCCTCTCTCTCTCTCTCTCTCTCTGAGAGTACTGTGACCTTTCTGTCCACTTCTCTCCTTCTCTCTCTGTGTAACTTTCTTTCTTTTTTTTCACCTCTCAGTTTCAGGTAATCTGCCCAGCCAGCTGAGGCCAGAAATCAGCGGGCTGATAGAGCACATGCACACACAACTACACACACACACGCGCACGCACGCACGCACGCACGCACGCACGCACGCACGCACGCACGCACACAAACACACACACACACACACACACGCACGCAAACACACACACACACGCACGCACACACAGATATATCGTCGGTGTTGGGTGGAAACCTTGTACCGTATGTCCAAAAGCGTACATTTTGTGTTTATCATTTAAAAAATGAACTAAACTAGCGAAAACAGACGATCGACAAGCACACAACGCCTCGCACCGCGAGGCGTTGTGTGCTTGTAGATCTGCTGTTTTCACTAGTTTTGTGCAACGGCCTTGTATGATGAAGCAGGGCTTTACTTAACGAAAAAAAAACATACAAATTTGAAAATTGAAGATACGAGGTTTCTGCCCGACAGTGACGATATAAATCTCTTATCACATCAAGTGAGGGTTGGTGCTAAAGACCTTTTGAATAACGCTGCCATGTTCACGTGTCCGCGGCGGGAGATCAATGGCAGCCCAAAGAATGACGGCAGTTGTTAGCGTGACCTCATAATCCTGTGCTCTGCGACTACATGTTGTTAAGCCTTATTCCCCATCCTGGGTTATAATTAAACTAACCACTTCCACAGGCAACGTCCATCTCCCATTTCTATGTCTCTGTGGGGTGCCGTGTCCACTGTCCACTAGGGGGCACAACCGTACAACAGCGTTGCCAGGTCCGCTTACAGTTTTTTTCGATTGCTAAAACACGTTTTTCAAAACTGTACGTTTTTTCAAAACTGCACACGCAAAACTCCAAACATTACACACAAATTGCTAAACCCTGGCATCCCTTTGCAAAACAACTCTTTGCCATCACATTTCTTAACATGTTCACAAAATGGAACTCGTGTTTTCATTTGGTAAACACAGCCATATTTTCACATGACACACACATACCATTCATTGAATAAACACAACTAAGCTTTTGGCTGAACACTACCAAGCATGTACAGAACACTGAAGAGCAAAATTTAAAACACAATTGTCGAAATGGAACACACCATAAGAATGACGATGGCTCTGGAGAATAAGATATTTCTCCTTTTGTAAAATGACTCAGTGTAGGCCTACCTTTGTCATAGTCAAACATAAAACAGCACACAAATATGCATCCAAAACAAGTTTTGATTTACAGTAGATTTAGGCATCATGCCTCTGGTCAGAGATGCATGGGCACAAAAAACTAAAAAAATATTTTGAAAGAAATTGGTCAGTACTTGGTCTAATACTGACCAGGATACTGTCACCAAGATACTATCCTGGTGACAGTATCCTGGTATTTGTACCTTTGTATTTCAATTTTTTTTTTGTATGTTGTGCCCATCCCTGCCTCCGGTTCCTGTCTCAACATTGTGTGTGGTTTTTAGACACCAGGGTGATGTGTAATTGACGCCAGACCCGAAAGTTTAGAGATTTGAATATTTGTGTGTTGTGGATTGATGCTTTGAGATTTTATGTGAGAAGTGTGTGCAAACCTGAAAAGTGTGTGTTGTGTTTTGACAACAAGGTGATGTGAAATTGACATCAGAGTGTAAAGAAGGAAAGTCAGAGTCTAATATGATAAGGAAATCTAAAGTAGTAACAAATTGAGTCAAGCTATTGGGGACAGAAGTAAAGGTTGTGAAAATTGTGCCTAATTTGAGCTTTTTGTGTTTTAGCAATCGAAAAAAACTGTAATAGCGACTTTAAGCAACGCTACGGCAACGGCAGATGACAACGGTAACCGGAAATGATCAGCGCTCGATAGATCAACCTGCCGCCATCGCAGCCGTCCCTACAACGCCAGAGGCTAGCTTTCCACGTAGCGTCTGCTGCGTGGCCGCGTCGCCATGGGAACCAAAGAGTTCAGTAACAGGGGTGGGACCCCGACGGCGATTACGTCATAGCAGCCGTAGTCCACCCTCGCGTTGCGGTTGTAGAAACGGTCTGCTTAAACTGGCTATTATAAGTAGGGATGGAGCTTGTTCGTTTTTATTGATAATGAGCACCTTATATGCTTATTGAGCTGGGCTTTAATCAAGCCCTCTATTGAAGAGAACTGGTATCTGACAATTGACAAAAGTAACAAATATTATCATGAAACATTAAAACATTCATTAGTGTGCAATAAGTGTTACAGGGCTTTATATTATGAATTGTATTGTAATCATTTCTTGATCGCCTCTAGTCTTGATTGTTGAAGACGTGACGTTATGGGCCGCTCTGCTTGATAACAGGCTTGATAAGCCCAAAGCTTATTGATACTGGGTACTCAATACATTTGTTATGGAGTTTGTAGCGGGCCCTTGTTTCGAGCTCCAACCCTAATTATAAGGGACTTTGGGCTTGTTTTTTTCTGTAAAGTCGCTTTTTCACCCACAAAATGACTTTTTTTCTATTGATTACTCACGCCATGGAGACTTGAGTTCAATAATATTTTTAGTTTTTTGTTGCATTTCTAAGAGAATAATTTCATTACAATGAATTTACCCCCACTGATTCCGGATGGGGACCCAAATGCATTTGGGTCTCCATCCAGAATCAATGGGAGACGGGAGTACATTTACTCTAATTACATTTTTGTTTTAGGAATGTGACAAATACAAAAAAAATATCCATGAATTCAAGTCTCCGTGGCATGAGTAATCACTAGAACATTTTGGGGGTTAACTACTCCTTTAATGTTGCTTAAACCATTGGTTCTCAAACATTTTCATGTCAAGGACCCCCAAATGAATATGTATTTGTCCGCAGACCCCTATCTGAAAATATTTTATACCAGGGACCACATACTAGATTTGTGCAGAATAAAAAATATTCAAATAGGTGAGCTTGTAGATCGCCGATGCATATGGGTTCAACGTGCTCATGTGGCCAATAGTCGCTTCTTTTGGGCTTGTTTTCATAGACCTGGTCGCTTATCTCTCTCACTAAATCTACAAACACACTGCAGGCTGCAGTGGCTTTTTTTTTTGCAGGGCTTTTTTCCCCCTCCTTCCGAAGCCCACAGGTGGTGAAGTTATTTTAGTCGGTCTCTTCCCCTCTTTTTGGGATCCCCTGCTGGTTTAACCGCACCTAACTCCTATTTTCTTTGTTGTGTGACTTGTTTGTCGCCCGTAAAATAGACAAGCTACAAACTCGCAACGTACGAGGTTGTAGAACTGCCATTTCAGTTATTTCTGACAGTGACATTTCCGCCCCTAACGACAGGCCCAAAATAGGCCAATACCGGGTTGAAAGTGGCTGAGAATGATCAACCGACAGCGCGCGCAAAGAAAGTTACAAATGACTTTGTGAAACATTGAGCTGCGTTCGGCATATCCAAGTGCAGGTGGGATAGCCTTGGGGGGAGGGGCCAGGGGGGGGGTGATGGGCTGAGAGATTGAGTGTGATGCTGAGGGGGGGGGGGCGGGGGGGTAGAGAGCACAAAGCACTGGCCTGTGGGGAGGGAGAGAGAGAGAGAGAGAGAGAGCGTCTGTGTGCGACCAAGTCAATGGACTCTTTGTTTCCCCCACCCTGGGAGATAGTTAGTCATGAGAGAGAGAGAGAGAGAGCTCTCTGACCACACATAATATACCTGGCCTGCACACACACACACACACACACACACACACACACACACACACACACACACACACACACACACACACACACACACACACACACAAACACGCACGCACCGCACAAACACATGGAATATCCCTGACAGAATGCCATTCAATCTCTGCCCGTTTCTCTCTCTCTCCACCTTATCGCTTTTTTCCCTCCCTCCCTCCCTCCCTCCCTATACTGCCTTACCTGAAACTCCTGTCTTCCTCTCTCTCTCTCTCTCTCTCTCTCTCTCTCTCTCTCTCTCTCTGTCTCTCTCTCTCTCTCTCTCATCCCTCTGTTCAAACCTTCTTTTGTCTCCCCTCCCAACCCCTCCAGTTTTGGCCATCTAGGTTATCTACAGTACGGCGGGGCTGGGGGGAGCGGTGGCGGCGGGGTGGTGGTGGTGTGTACCTGATCGCAAAACAGAGGCTATTTTGTGTAGAACAAGTTTGAGAGAGAGTGGGGTAGGGGAGAGAGAGAGAGAGAGAGAGAGAGAGAGAGAGAGAGAGAGAGAGAGAGAAGGTGATTGAGTGAGGAACTGAAGTGGGCAGAGCAGGTTGAAAAGGACCTCAACAGATACAGGAAGGTGCAACAGCCCCGTGGCATAGCTTTAACGTGGGAGATAACTGTGTTAAAGTTAGTGCTGGCATACAAAAAGAAAATGCTAGAGAGGGGCAGAGAGAGAGAGAGAGAGAAGGACAGAGGGACAGAGCGGTGGAATGGTGGTGAGGAGGTTTGGATTGGTTGGTGGTCGTACCATACGTATAGTATAGAGCTGAGAGGAAGAGTCAGCTCAGGTTTGTGGTTTAGATCTTGGTGTGGACATGTAAAGACACTGAGACACCTGCTGTCCCATCATAGGCAGAGGACACAGAGACTCCCAATGTGAGTAAAACAACGTTTCTCTCATTTTTGGAGTGGTAGCCGCACCTACATCTGGCTTTGTGTGTATGTATGTCCGTCCGTATGTTTTGAGCATATAGATAATATATATATATATAGTTATATTTTTTTTCTTCTTGTTTAGTTTTTGGGGTGGTGGGCGGTACATTATAGGCTGTAAACCAACCTTGGTGTGTGTGTGCGTGCGTGCATGCATGCGTGCGTGCGTGCGTGCGTGTGTTTGTCGGGAAGTGCATTGCTTTGTCGCACATTTCTGTGTGTATATCGTCACTGTCGGGCAGGTATCTTCAAGTTTCAAATTTGTACATTATTTCGCAAAGCAAAGCCCTGCTTCATTATACAAGGCTGTCGCACAAAAGTAGTGAAAACAGCAGATCTACAAGCACACAACGCCTCGCACCGCGAGGCGTTGTGTGCTTGTAGATCGGCTGTTTTCACTAGTTTAAATTGATAAATACAAAACAAACGGTTTTGGACATACAAGGTTTCCACCCGACAATGGCGATATGGGGAATGCATTTCACCATAGGGGTTTCCTGGCATTTACACTTAGATTTACATAAAGGGGTCACACAGAAGAAAGGCATACAATATGACAGGCCAGTATGTGTGCGGAATATACTGTGTTATGTGCATAATGGCGTATCTGTTGGAGGGTACAGCTATGGCTTAAATAGAGGACTAATAGGCTTTCTCCACAACGCCCTGCATGGACTGTTGACCAGAAGGATCAGCATCACCATTCTGTCACTCAAACTCAAAAGGCACTGTACACACAGATTATCTATGGCCGTGCGTATGCATACACACACACACACACACACACACACACACACACGGACACACACTGATCGCCTTATCTCTTCGTGCAAACAAGAAGATAACAAATAAACAAACAAACCATATTGTCTGTTTTCACAGAGGATCACGATAAGACACAAATCAGCTTACGCTCACAGATAGGCATGGGTGTGTGTGTGTGTGCGTGAACAGGAACGCATGCATGCACACACACACATGCACGCACGCACACACACACACACACGCGCATACACATACAGAAGATGCGACACACACATTCTCTCTAGATAGGAGTGGGGGTAAATTACATTTAATTCCCAGATTAAACTTTAGGGTGGCTATCATTCCGTTTGAAAGAGAAGACGCTAAAATCCGAGTTCAGTAAGAGGACATTACGAGTACCTTTTCTTTTGCCTTTACATAATACAGTACATCATGCTGATCTGTGCCAAGATGGCGCTGTAGAGCACTGGTTATATCGTTATACTCCTGCTGTATTTTACTGTTATGTGGTGAATATTACATCAGTCTCCGTTAGTCCCAGCTACTATATAGAGTGTGTGTGTGTGTCTGTGTGTGTGTGTGTGTGTGCGTGCGTGCGTGCGTGCGTGCGTGTACGTGTGTGTGTGTGCACACAACGTGCTGTGCATTTCAAATGTATTGCACCTTGCGTAGCACCTGCATAACACTGCAGTAAAAGAACCATAATGTAGCAGTATAGGGAGATCTCCTGATTGTTTTTCTGCGCAGCAAAAGGAGGCTATCTAAATGAACACTCTGTTTGTTTTACTGTGAGTGTGTATATATAATCTTCTCATCTCTCTAGTATTGCTGGGGTCGTATGGCCAGATTGTTGCCTCCCACCATTTTCAAATGCTTCCGGTCCTATCCCATTTTGTGTCCCACACATCCAGGAGCCTACACTAGCAGGCAGCCAGGGTCAATGTTGGAACAGAGGCAATGGAATGATAGTCAAGAGATTATGTCCGTAAACTGTTGTATTTTTGAAAAAGGACATTTTGAAAATGTGTATACCTGATTATCTAAATCTTACATTAAAATTGGCTAATGGGAGGGTGGGCAGACAGACCAACCAATATGCCATGTACCGGTATGTATATGCCCATATATAGGCATACCATTATATGGGCATATACTGATCTCCATATCGTCACTGTCGGGCAGAAACCTCGTATCTCCAAGTTTCAAATGTGTACATTTTTTTTACAAAGTAAAGCACGGCTTTATCATATGGCCATTGCACAAAAGTAGTGAAAGCAGCTGATCTACAAGCGCACAACGCCTCGCACCGCCTCTTCACTAGTTTGAATCATTTTAAAAATCATAACAAAACAAATGGTTTTGGACATACAAGGTTTCCACCCGACAACGACGATATAGGGGCATAAAAGAGGATGGACTGTTGACAGGTACTAGTAGTCAGACAGATACAAAGATCTCCATATAGCATACAGGCACAAAAGGGACACAGACAGACGGGTACAACAGGTGCTTTGACAAATCCCCCGACACTGACTCAGTCATATCGGTCAGATCAGTGGTGCGATGTAGGTGTGAGTAACCTCTAGGATTGTAAATTCCTTTCCTCACATTGAATAAAGTGAATCCACCCATCCTGGAGAACACCATGTATCCTCCCAGGTCTACGTGCCAGGTCTCTGACAACAGCGTCACTCCTCTGTCTACCATGTGTCAAGGCACTCCAAAGAAACACTGTCTCCCAAAATGACAAAATAGCTCCTTGTCTGCAAGATGCATTTCTGGGGGCATAGTGGAAATGTAATGCCTAATTTATGCTCCATTGTATGATGGTGTCACAACAAGCCAAAAAGAACATACCGGTATCTACAAGCTCACAGGGCATTGCGAATGTGACGTGTTGAGAGCTTGAAGATCTGCTATTTTTGGCACATGACACAGAATTGTGAGACAAACTATATACGGTACATGCACTTGTGACAGACAAGTGTCAGACAGACTGAGACTGCATATATGCCATGGATACGTTTTTTATATAGTTATCATCACATTGTCTTGTCAATAGAACATTCTTAAGCATTGAACCATTGATTTGTGTACAGTATGTGTGTGTGTGTGTGTGTGTGTGTGTGTGTGTGTGTGTGTGTGTGTGTGTGTGTGTGTGTGTGTGTGCGCGCGCGTGTGTGCGCGTGCGCGTGCATGCGTCACTTGCGTGTGTGCAGGTGCTCTTGAATGTCATCTTTATGGTGACCTTGTAAAAGGACACAAGGTTGAGGAAAATGAAAATGTATAACAGTAACAATGGCAGCGCCACCTGGTCTAATCCAAGGGTACTTGTGCCATGGTCTCTCGATGGTCTCTCGAGACTGACTATTACTATCGTTTAAGGTCATGGTTGTGGTGATATATGATAGTTAAAGATAATATCATGGGATAAGGGATATGCAGTCAGTGTAAGACCTCCTAGTAGGCGCACACACGCACGCCGCTGTCTCTCTGTAAGCGTTGACTCATCCATATTCAGCCACTTAATAATTCAGAGGTCTGTGGGCTGTTTTCCTCTCGGCACTCTTTGCTTTGAGAGACGCACCCTTTAGTAATTACAAAACACGAGACACAGCCACCGACTCCACACTCTGCTGGGAGCAGACAAAGGGCCATACCGGCGAGCGTGACGAGGGGAGAGAGAGAGGGAGACAATGGGACAGGTACAGTAGATGGAGGGAAGGGTATGAGGAAGGGAAGGGAAGGGAAGGGAAGGGAAGGGAAGGGATGTCCATGGTAGAGACTAAAGGTCTTCAATGCGGACAGGAACAATAAATCCATGTTTTCTTTAGATGTGTAATCTTTCTTCTTAGCCACAATAATCCACTGTTAATTTATGTCGCAGCAGAGCATATAGTTTTGTTTATCATTAAAAGTAGTCCACTAGTTCCTGACAAGTCACGTGATGCAGCAAGGCAGCTCGTCTCTCATTGACCATTCGGTATCAATGGAACCGCCGTTCTCGCGGTCAGAGAACCGGGACCCGGGGCATACGGTAGTGGCTCTGATCCGGCACCGAGGTCACTGCTTGCTTGTGAATGGACCCGGTACCCGGCTCGTACCGGGTCGGATCCCGGGTAATTTCGGATCTCGGATCCACCCGAAGACCTCTAGTAGAGACCTCTGAGCTGTTCTAAGTCCTGGACTAGGCCTTGTAAAGTGTCAGACAAGCCGAGGGTGTACATGCCGCGTGAAGGCTACGTTCAGATATGCAGATGCTGAGATGTACAGGCACAGATCGATGCAATAGTGGCGTGGGAAAGAAACACGCCTTGCTGCTGCTAACCCAGTATATGACTCGCTGCTGTGTTTTATGGCTTTCTATTCCTATGTGATTTTCTCTGCCATGTCACATAGGGTCTAAAGCCATTGGGTACAGAGTGGGAGATCACCGGGACTCCGCAGGTAGAGGAGAAACATATACGAAAAGACCAGGGGGATTTAACAGACATATAGTATGGCTTTAACAGACATATAGTATGGCACGTGACATGGTCTGTACTGTAGGAAATGCCACACAATTACACACACACACACACACACACACACACACACACACACACACACACACACACACACACACACACACACACACACACACACACACACACACACACACACACACACAGTGTGGCTGGAGGCATTTTTGTTTCTGCTCACAGGCAGCCCAGAGTCTGGATCTCTTAATTACCCCCAGATGAGACAATGCACCTGTATGGACGCGTGATTATGGATCCCACTGGGAAAGATGGATGGAAACGGCATAGAGCGCTCGTTTTCAGTTATTGTCCACGACATTGCAAGCGGCGCGAAGGCCAGCGGACCTTGGTCCTGCTCTCCGCGAAGAGCGGGCCAGGGCCGCGCAGACGGCGGAGCGCCGCGCGAGTTACGAAGCCGTGGTGAATGCAATCGTTATATTTATGCCCAGGCCGTAAGGCCTGGGCAATCGCACGATAAACGCCATGATAATTGGGTTTTGGTGCACCTCGCGCGGTCCAAGTGACTACAACGGAGCGCTCCCTACGTCCGGTTCAGCCAATCACAAGCTTCAAAAATTAGTCCGGGGCGTGGTTATCCATCTTTCCCAGTTGGATCCATAATCACGCTGTATGGACACACGCACGCACTCACGCACACACATGTGAGTGACACATGCACATACACATACACAAACACATGACATGTGCACTGCACACACGACCAAGGTACAGAGACTGTTGACATGCAAGTGAGCACACAAATACGTTTTTGACTCTGTCTGGTTATTAATACACGCACATACTGTACGCAAGCATGTATGCACCCACACACCCACCCACACACTCACACACACACACCCACACACTCTCTCTCTCTCTCTCTCTAGGCAGATTCGGTATTGCTGACTCAAGCCAGTATTTAATGACACTCTCAGTTTCAGCACTGTCTCCTAATCTAACTGCTCTCGCATCATTGGCTGATGGCACAATAGCAGAAATGTTAACGCTGGAGTTTCTTTAGTGAGCCAAGACTACCTTTGACTCTGTGTATGTGTGTGTATGTGTGTGTGTGTGTGTGTGTGTGTGTGTGTGTGTGTGTGTGTGTGTGTGTGTGTGTGTGCGGTGTGCGTGCGTGTGTGCGTGTGTGCGTGTGTGTGTGTGTGTGTGTGTGTGTGTGTGTGTGTGTGTGTGTGTGTGTGTGTGCGTGCGTGTGCGTGCACGCGTTGTTGCGTGTGTAGGCTGACCTATTGATTGCACCTCCTGGTAATTTTCTCTGAATTAAATCTCACACTGCAGAGAGCAGACCACCAGTCAACAGGCAGGTGCTCACAACCTGTTCAGAGTGGCCCTTTCTGCTTCATTTACCCACAGAAATTGGGCCCCTTCCTTACTTCTTTCACAGGTCTTACCACTTGAATACTAATTAAGGCTCCGTTCCATTCTGGTAAAACAGAATGAGTCAGGGTGCACAGAATGAGTCAGGGTGCTGATATTTGTGCATGTTGGCTTACTGCAACACTCTGCTACAGCCAGGGGCGTAGCAGGGGGGGGGGGGGGTAGTGGGACTGAATTACTAGGGCCCAAGGTGGAGGGCCCTTAATTATTCTATACTTTAGCTATTGAAAAATGTATTAAATTGTGATGTCAGAGCCTTTTATGAAGTGATGTCACAATGAGTCACTGCTTGCTCCGGAACAGCCCGATGTCAGACATCTCCGCATACAGAGATTCCAGAGAACCTTTCGTGCCGGATCTGAAAAACCGTGTATCGGCAAAGGTCTGAGCTATCTGTGTGCGAAATTTGGAGTCTGTAGCACCAACCATGTGCTGTCAGGGCTCTTTCATGCGATTCGGGCCAATTCGGATTCGGCGTCCATTGGCTTCAATTAGTAGTCAGGACTCCGCATATGGAGATTCCAAACCTTTCACATTGGTTCCGGAAAACCGCATATCGGGTCGGGTCGAGGCCTAGCTAAGAACGTAGGCAAAGGTCTGAGCCATCTGCGTGCAAAATTTGGTGTCTGTAGAACCAACCATGTGCTGTCAGGGCTCTTTCATGCGATTCGGCCCAATTCGGCCTCGGCTTCAATTAGTAGTCAGGATACATAAAGAATGAGTCAATAATGTAATAATGAAACATTAAATATATATAAAATAAAAAGTCACATCAATTGTGACTATCTGGGGAGAAAAGTTGAATGCACATCAAACAATATTGGTTAAAATGTTTGTTTTCTATCAACTCAGTTCAAGTACGGACCCAATCTGATCAACTGGTTCAAAAAGAACTAGTTGTTCTTCTACTACAAAAGGCATACTTCCTAACAGCAAGGGAAGTGAAAGGAAAATCTAATTAAAATCTTTTAATGTCAAACTTTTAGAATGCCCTCACTTCAAACTACGGTAGGTGCAGGGAAAATAAACTAATTTCATTACTTAAAACACAAACTGTTTTGACAAACAGAGGACACCTGCTGGTGCTCAGAGGAATTCTTCAAAGCTGTGTGTGTGCCTGTCCACTGTGATGAGTGTCATATTTGCAGATGAGCGAGAAATGTTTTAAACATTCTCAACCTGGCATGTCATCATAGGCGTCATTTTTCAAGGAGTTTCTAAAGTTTTCATTCATTTTCAAATTTTCATTATTTTCGTAATAATAATTTCGTAAAATAAATAGGGAAAATAGCAGATCTGCTATTTTTGCTATTCGTGGTTCAGTATGTCAAAAATATATAGGCCTTAAGTGCTTAACAAGTTTCCCACTCTTTCACTGCACCCCTCCCCCCTCCTCTCCCCCTCCCATTTCTTCCGCAGGTGTGAGTGGACGCCATGCCCTTCACCTTCGCCTGCTTCTGCGGCCTGCGCGGCTTTTGCCGCAGAGCCAAGACAAAGAAAAGGGGGAGAGGAGGAAGAACGCAGCAGAGGGAAGAAGAGGAAGGGGGGGCAGCAGAGCGATGGAGGGATCAGGAGACAGAAGTGTGACGGGACCCCCCCCCCCCCATTACCATTCACACACACACACACACACGCACATCGCCGTCGAATCTTTATCCTTTAACGGACTATATGGTGCTGCTCATGGTTGAAGCCTGCTGTTCACTAATAGACTACTGTTGCGTCAATGCTACTAAAAAACAGGGATGTTATAAAAGTGCACACAGTGTAT
>NC_137815.1:57400940-57409308 GCF_963921795.1 Nannobrachium achirus | reverse complement strand
GTACCCAGGCGTTTGACCCACAAACCGCAAGCTAAGGTGCATATTGCCAATTTGCCAGGGAATACTATTTTGTTCTCTACTCGTGTTCTGTACATAACTATAGGGATGTGATTTCTTTGGACACATTTCCACTTGCAGTGGCTTTACCCCCCTCCCGTCTTGATATATATATATATATATATTAGGGGTGCAACATATTGAACCAAATATCGAATAGCGAACCGAATGACCCTGTACCGAACCAAATTACCCTGTACAGAACAATACATTACCACTCCACATCCACATAACCCTGGAACCCCCTACGCAGAGCCCACTTAGAGAACCACTACCCTAGAGGTTGGGTACCGTATTGCTCAAAGTAAAAAAAAAAAAAAAAAACGTTGTTGTAAAAAAACATTTATAAATCAAGGACAGTTTATTTTTGTATCGAACCGTGACACCAAAATATCGAACCGAACCGAACCAAACCGTAGATTTTGTAAACCGTTGCACCCTTAATATATAGATATATATATTTATCACAGGTTCAACATTATTGCATCATTTTGGTTATCACATTTTAGTCCATGTCAGACATTCGTGGTGTCATTCTGTTGGGTTTTATATTCAGTCCATTTCTCCCATTTCTCAACGAACAGTTCTTGTTGTATCCTGAGTCTGTGTGTAAATCTCTCCATCACATATATTTCCTCCACAATGCACAGCCACTGCTCAAAAGTTGGAGGGTCACTTGTCTTTTATACCACAATCTTATTGCTTTTGTGCTGGCTGCCAGCAGCATCTTGACCAGATACATTTCCATATGTGTTTTCCTGCGCCAAGTTTCCTAGATACAGCACCACACTTGTCTTCGGTATTTCGTATTTCAATATCTCCTTTATTACTGACCACACATCATCCCAATACTTGTACATTTTTGGACAATTCTAAAATATATGTTCGTGGCCAGCATCCATGTATCCACATAATCTCCAGCATGGTTGTTTCTCTGCTGTAACTTTTCCTCTGATCTTTGGAGTTATGAAATATCTAATAGCATTCTTCCAGCAAAACCGTCTTGATATTCCTAACCCGTCTGTATAACTTGAATTCTGTGTTTTCCCCCAACAGTTGTCCTCACGGAGAGTTCAGCGTATCCTTTATAATACAACCGACTGAACACGGTTCTATGCTATCTCAGGCTAGATCTCTCAACAAAGATGAATCGGGCAGAATATTGATGGAACTAAAAAGGCCTGTGTACTCACAGAAATTACCCATCTATGAAGGATTTCAATTTACTCCCAGGCAATTGAGTGAGCATTTAGTTTTCTGCCGGTGGTGCGATGCCAAAAAAAGAAAAGAACCGCTCCTATTTCTTATTCCCCAACTCTCAGCCGTGGCAGGTTGCGTCGTGCGTCGTGTGGGAGGAGGTGCCATCTCTAAGGCCAGCTCTATATGAAACCCATTATTTCTCGGAGTCACACCTTTCAGAACCCGCTCCCACCCTCTCCCCGCCTCGCGCGTGCTCTCACTTTTCTTTTCATAGTTGCAGTGCAGCCCGAATTGGAACGCGGTTTGCCAGCCGATTCTATCATGGCGTGTCATCTCAACTTAGCGAGAGAAGCCTTACGGTAATTTCAACAGAGTCACCGCGCGGAGGGCTGGTGGGAGCCAGGGGCGTCACAAGGGGGGGGGGGGGGGAAAGTGGGACTGAGTTACTAGGGCCCAAGGTGGAGGGGGCCGTAATTATTTTATACTTTAGCTAATGAAAAATAGCAGATCTACAGGCTCGCAGCGCGGCACTCTTTGAAAAGTTGTGAAAATGTGTGCAAATCTTTGAATATATGTATTTTTTAAGCAAACATTTGTAACTCATACTTTGCTTCTCGGGGGTCCCTGGAACTAAATATTTTGTGATGGGGTTCCGTGGCCAAATGCATATCATTTTGGGGGTCCTTGACATGAAAAAGTTTGAGCACCACTGACATAGAAACATTTTCAAAGGCTTTTTCACGATTTTTCAAAAATAGCAGATCTACAAGCTCGAGTGCCGCTGTGAGCTTGTATATCTGCAATTTTTCAATAGTTAAAGCACAAAATAACGCGTAATAATGCGTTCCCAGTCTAAATGGGTTAAACCCGCTCCCCCTATATGAAGAACATTCATGGGGGGCCCGCAGTGAATCCCTTGTACCCAGGGCCATGCAGACCCTGGTGCGACGCCCCTGGTGGGAGCCCATCTCGCCGTTTCACGCTGAGCTGGGTCCGACCTGAAGCCCGGCAGCTGTCCAATCAGCGGCTTAGCTGGAGTGTGAAGACGCAGGTCGCAGGTCAAAGTGAGCGGCAGAATTCTGTGACAGGGCCATCCTCTAATGCCTGCATGCGCCGCTCCCACTCATTAATAGGCAGCCAAGTAATTACAAACACGCGCAGAGCAAGCGAGCACACACACACACACACACACACACACTGATGCAGACGCATCAGTTAAAGTCCCCCGGAGGCAACAGAAAGCGGCTGTTCATAAATGCTGCCATAGTGTGCATACAGCTGTCACCTGTTTGGTGGTGTACGACTCCATAAGAGTTTCTATTTGTGTGTGTGTGTGTGTGTGTGTGTGTGTCTGCTCGCATTGAGACTTCACTGAAACAATAGACTTTCGGGTCTGAAGTTATTCGTTAACACCTCTATTCAGCTGCTATAGAATTGCCTTTCATCGGGTGCATAGAGACAGACGTTAGTGTCAAAAAGCGCACGCTCGGAACGGGCACACACGCACACGCGAGTACAAACGTGCGGGCACACACACACACACACACACACACACACACACACACACACACACACACACACACACACACACACACACACACACACGGGCATGCAAACACAGGTCTCATTAGTGTGTGTGATTATGCATGGCACGTCTAGTCATGCAGCCGAGATGTAATTAACCTTTTCCAGCAGGAAACAGATGCCTGGATGTCTCACACACACACACATACTTGCGCGTGCGCCCACATACAAAAATGTGCGCACACACACACGCACAAACACACGTCTGCTGTCAGGGACACAAAGCCGACGTCACAGTGTCAGGGAAACAAAAGCCCCCCAAAAGCACGGCCTGGCATTCTGTGATAATCCCCCTCACGCATATTTACATTCAGGGGCTTAGATTAGAATACTATGCTTCGCTCGCTCGCTCGCTTGCTCGCTCGATCGGTGCCAGCATTTGGAAGGCCCCTCATTTGTATCCCCTCCCTCCCTCCATCCTCCTCCTTTCCCCTCCCTTGTCTCTCAGCCATCTCCATCCCTGCTTCATGTCAGGCCCCATGCTGCTTAACTCTCCTCCTCCTCTCCACACAGCCACAGTGTTCATTTAAAATAGAGTGTAGAAATGGACCCGAATGGACCTGCGCTGTGCTGCCTCTTTTTCCTTTCTCATTCTCTCACTATTGCATTTCGTCGTTGTCGGGTGAAAACCTTGTATGTCCAATAGCGTTCATTTTGTATTTATCATTTTAAAAATGATCTAAACTAGTGTTAACAGCCGATCTACAAGCACACAACGCCTCGCACCGTGAGGCGTTGTGTGCTTGTAGATCGGCTGTTTTCAATTCTATTGTGGGACGGCCTTGTATGATGAAGCAGGGCTTCAAACGTACAAATTTGAAACTTGGAGATGCGAGGTTTCTGCGCGACAGTGACGATTTGCAAATTCCTTTCACCCTCTGCCTCTCCAGTCGCTTTCTCACACTGTGTGTCTCCTTCCCCTCTATCTCTCTCTCTGTGTCTCTCGCTCTCTTTCTGTCACTCGTCTCGCCGTTGGCCCGTGTGTGTGTCTGTTTATCAGTGGATGGAACACATGCTCGGCGCCTGGGAACACGGCCTCGCATGGCAGCGTGCGTAGATTAGCTCCGCTCGCTCTCCTCCCCTGAATCTCTGGTGGTGCCTGGCAAAAGCTGCTTTACCACAGATTAATGGACGGCCTCGATTCCCCGCGTCTGCGTCTTGACAGGTCGTCTGTTTACTCGTTCCTACCACTATACAAGCAAGCCAAATGAGGCAAAAGGCTTGGAGTCATTTTAGGCAGGGACAAGCACCCATTATGATGCACTGTTACTGCACACCCTTAATGAGAGAAACGCGGGAGCAAGGGAAGAGAGCGCGATGGATGATGAGCACTAAGGAGAGGAAGAGAGAGAAAAAAAGAGATAATGAGAGAGAGAGAGAGAGAGAGAGAAAGAGAGAGAGAGAGTTAGTTGGGGATGGAAGCAGGGGCTAATGCTAGGGAGAGCACTCAGAGCAGTCATGCTAATTGGCTATAGTGGATAACTTTCTGAGACGCGAGGGCTGGGAAAAGAACAGTGGGGATCTTCTCCGCATTACACGCGCTTAGCGCTCCCTACCATTTCACCACTTTAATGAGAAGAAAATCCGCTCCCCGGTAATGGCGAGGAGTTGAAATTAATTTTCGCCGATTTGTTGCTCAGCCACAGGCAGGTGCTCGCGCACGCGCGCACAGTCAGTCGCACACGTGTGCGTGCAGGTACTAGTAGGGCGGGTGTGTTTTTTCTAGTCCTTTATGGATCATAGCAATTTTCAGGGATTGTAACTCAAGGACAAACTAAGCTAAAAATAGAGGGTGGTGCACAACGCCTAGTAGGCGAGTGGATCGACGAGGGAGGAAAATGTGTGTGTGCGGGTGTGTGTGTGTGTGTGTGTGTGTGTGTGTGTGTGTGTGTGTGTGTGCGTGTGCGTGCGCGTGCGTGTGTGTTGGGGAGAGGGGGCAGTCGAAAACTAACCCTGTCGCATTAGATTTGGGTCAGGAACAAGGGAAGAGCTGGCGAAGCGGAGAGTGTTACAGACGGAGAGATTCATCACTCGCTCCCCCCCCCCCCCCCCCCCCCCCCCAGTCTCTCTCTCTCTTCCTGACCACCTCCCCCCCCCCAAACACACCTGCATGATGGGAAGGCGGAGGATGAAAGTAGGGGAATGGTGAGAAACGACGGTAGTCCGGGAGAAAGACAGACCAATATAGTGGTGGGTGATATGGTGACAAATATTGTTATGCCTTTTCAGAGATATCGTATATATCGTGATACAATAATCCTGTTGAATTGTTAATACAGAGATTCATTGCAGAATTCATTTAAACCTGCATTTTTGTCTAAATCAGTGGTTCTCAAACTTTAAAATGTCAAGGTCTCCCCTTAACTCTGACAGTATACAAATGAAAGCAAATGGATGTCAGAGTTACATACGGTACTTGTAAAGATCAATTTATACCTCCCAAAAGGAACCCAGGGAGTCCCTGGACCACTTTTAGTTTTTCTGTAGGTGGTTGTACTGTTAAGTTACTTGAAAAATAACCATAATAACCAACATGAAAAAAGAATCGTGATAAGATCGTGTATCGTGATAAAGCTTGGGAAAATATCGTGATATTGTACCCCTAGACCAATATAGAGGTAGCAGTGAAGGGGTGGAGGAAATTGAATGTATAGTCTACTGTAAGTAGTGTAGGTTTTATCAAGTCTGAACTGCGAAATAAAAACACACTCAAATAAAAACACGACAAGATTTTTGCTAATCTGATTTGAACCACACTCCGAGGCGGCTTGAAATGCGATTGAAATGTGATTAAAAAACAATGTGGGCATTCTAGGCACTCGCTGGTTGTCAAACTGTCCAAAACGTCCCTCGCAGGGCAACACACAACGATGATGTAATGTAAACAATAATGTATGTAAGCATGGAACACTGTTGTAGCCTATTAGCGGGCCAAGTACAGACCTCTGGGAGACACATGGTCAATGACGTATGTCGGGTTTGAGCTGGGGTTTTTCTTGAACCATTAAAATGAATGTTTCTTTAAAGGGGCCGCACCATGCTTTTAAAAATATATATTTTATATAAATATTGGTCCATAATACGGTTTTATACAGGTTTTGGCCTAAACAATCACTCAGATATTGAAATATCATGTTCTGTCTGTCTCTAATTCCAAGCCATTTCAGATGCAATACCAAAATACCCTTTGTTGACAACGGGGCACTGTCTTTGGGTTAAAATTGGAATGATACACTGCATCGTTCCAATTTTAGCATGGCACCATGCTAATCTTCTCTGCATCGTTCCAATTTTAGCACCACTTTACCTCGCCCACCTCATAGTCTCAATAGAATATAGCCTTCCAAAAAGTACCGCCCCCTTCTCAAGGGGGCCCAATAGGAAATGAGCCCAAAGGTGACCTAGACTGTGGGCAGATTTCAAAAGAGTACCGTTCAGAAACGACCATTCAGAAAATCACTGAAATTAAAGGCAAGGCTTAGAGTTAATGAATTGTTTTTTGGGGGGTTGGAAGAGAAACTGGGAAGACCAAAAAACAAGAAAAAAATAAATGAAAAATGTGAAATTCATGGTGTAGTCCCTTTAAAGAACCTTTAAAGGTCTGAAAGGTTCTGTCATCACTCCTCATCAAGAACCGGTTTCGGGTCCAGTTGGCACCTTTATTTTTCTGTGTGTACTCTGCATGTATCTTCTCCTCTTAATGGCATTGGCCTCTCCTCTCCTTGCCTCCTCCCTTCCCTCGTGTCTCTCATTCACATCTGCTCCCTTCTCCTAATGACGATGAAAGCTAAATGTCTTGCCAAATCTCTAATGAGTAAAACTGTAGATGGATAGAGCCATAGCGACGCTTAAAGGAGAGAAGCGATGTTATGGCTAGTTAGGGGGGGGGGGGGGGGGGGGGGGGACCCTTCCCGTCCCTTGGAATTAGAGAAGGGAGGGAGATGAAAGAGGGAAAGAATTTGGGGGAAAAAACGGATGCCGCGAGAGGTAATGAGAAAGAGAGGGGAGAGAGATAGTGACATGCCTATATAACGGTATTTGTTTATGGTTATGTCGGCATGGTGACGTGGCCGTGGTCCTGCCTATATATGGGCATATCGGGATTGTTTATGGCTATGTCTGAGTCACAGTGATGTCAGAAGTCCCATTACCCAATTTTAATATAGGATACTGAAAATAGCCGATTTCTAAGCTGAGAGAGTAGCGGTGCTCACTTCGCATGGTATCAAACACGACACGCGTGCACATCTCCTTGTAGTATGGGCCGTTCTGTCCGTGACATCAGCTGTGGTGATGTCGGTCTGCGTATGTTTCTATGACGTCAGTATTGTGTGACGTTAGTCTCGTACTACGGACATAGGGACCTACACACAAAGCCAGACATAGGAGAGTTTAGCACCTCTCAAAAATATATAATTCTGAACAATTCAGAAAAAGTACTTCGTAATTTTTACTTTGGAATACTTATTGTATATAGCCTACTTTGTCCACCACTCCACACAGAATAGACATGCTGATTGGATAGGTGCAGCGCAACCCAGTCCAATGTATATGTACAAACTGAATGTACACATATACACACTGATTGGACAAGTCTGTCTAGCGCCTTAACAAGGTGTCCATGCTGATCAGACTCAAGCCTTGTGATTGGAAGATAAAAAGTGACATGGTTCAAACTGTAATCTTCATCTTTTCTGGATAAAAATGAGGCACAAATTCAACGTTGATTAGACTCCTGCCCACTGCAGGCAGAAAGGGGGCTGTGACTGACATGTTCATACAGTACCTGCCCTTCCCCCGCCGACACTCTGTGTGCGTGCGTGTGTGTGTGTGCGTGCATGTACATGTGTGAGTGCGCATGTGTACGTGACCGCACATTTCCTTGCGTGTACGTAAGTACGTTGGGCCGTGGGGTGGGACCCAGGCCCGGTCTTCTTTCAAGGTCCATATCGTACCTATTAGCTCCAAACTCCAAACAGTTTTACTTTTGACTCTTGTCACCCTCCCTCCAGGGTCCTCATCCATGTCTATTATTCATTAAGTTAGAATCTAATCAATGCATCTGCTCTTTTCAAATGCCGGCTGATCCAGACATGATAATTAGTGTGGTTGTCCTAAGGGGCAACACAGTATAGTACTTGGACGACTTTATTTTTATGCTATGTTGATTAATTGAATACATCGGACCACAACGGTAACAAGTGCCCAGGACTTTTTTGTGATACTGTACAGTGCTGTTTACATTTCTGACTAAAAAAGTATTCAATCAATCAATCAATCAATCCATCCTAAGCATAACTCTGAGGGTACATTTTTAGCCTCTCAGAATTAAATGAACGCCAGGGGCTTTACTGTGTAGAAGCGTCTCAATCGAATAAAGCTCGTAAGTAACAGACACCCACGGCTCATAAAATAACTGCCGATTCAGCAACAGCTCTGCCAGCAAGGTATCCAATTTATGTCAGTTTTGAAAGTTGGAGAAATCCCAGAGTAATGCGCTGCCATCATCTAGAGACACCTAGACGGC
>NC_137815.1:57383440-57395940 GCF_963921795.1 Nannobrachium achirus | reverse complement strand
GATAATCAAAATCTCTAGATCTACAAGCTCACAACGCGCCGCAGCACGACACGTTGTGAGCTTGTAGATCGGCTATTTGATAGTGAAAAACAGACTGTAACAAGTACGTATATTATAATTACCTTTAACTAATTATAGAGGGTTTAAGTGGTACCGGATATGCAGCTTTGCAAATAAAAGGTGAATTGATCCCAGTGCATGACGGAGGACCGATATCACGATGAATTAAATCTTCACAATACGATCATCGTGAGTGTTTTTTATCACGATAAACGATAATATCGCTTATCGCTCCATCTCTACTCTGGAGCCCACACTTATGCTTTCATTCCTCATACTATGTTGTCGTGTGCCAGAAATAGCCGATCTACGGGCTTGCAAATCGTCGCAAACACCTGAGCTTGCAGATCAGCTATTTTCGACGGGACATACGTTAAACATGAGAATCATGAGTCCTTCCAAACACACACACATGCACACACACTCCACCTCCTCCCACAATCAGAACAGAACACTTGATGTACACTTAACAAGAAGGATTTTTGAATAAATCATATACCTGTAGGCACAGGCTTCTCTGCCTTTTCTCTCTCACCAAGGAAACACCATAGTTCAAAGAAAAGAAAAAAAGAAACTTGCTCCTGAGGCGAACTTGTAAAGGAGCCATGACATGGCCAGAAAACATCATATTTGATCTCTGAAAACAGGGCTGGACATACACACAGATTGATTGGCATTTGCAGTAGCCAATGGGACGACATTATCATTTGTGGGCTCAGGAATGATGAAATAGGCTGTGGTGTAGTATACATATATATAAACACCATACACGTAGTATACTCTGTGCTCAATTCATTGCGACCGTAGTCTGTCGCAGTTTAGTCTGTGAACCGTCACAGTTTGACCGTATATCTCTGTATGTCTGTAACGCCTGACACTGTGGTTACCCTGACACATCACTGTGACATCACAGTGATGTCAAATACTCAGAGCAGGGATCTCCATATATGGGTATAAAAAACTGACACATCACTGTGACATCACAGGTGACATCACAGTGATGTCAGATAGTAGAGTCAGAGCAGGGAACTCCATATATGGGCATAAAAGGGATCTCCATATATGGGCATAAAAGGGATTGTATGATGTCAGACGACAGAATCCATATATGGCCAAGACAGATGGCGCAACCTCGCTTTTCGTCTTACTGGTAATGAATCTGATGTGCAACCATCCCAGCAAGTGTTTGTGTAAACGCAAGAGGAGGGAATGGGGGAGCAAGATTCACTTCAATGTTCTGTTGAAACATCAGTCGCCTACTAAAGGAGAGTCAGTTATTCACAACTTCTATTCATGTTTGAACAACTCCACCCCCATCTGTCTGTCTCGACCAGGTAAAGTTAACTAAAAGACGCCTACAAACTTCCTGTGACATTTTGTTGTAACTAAATACTTAGATATGTTGAAGATCATGATGTCCCAAAGACATCATCTGTTTAATAAGGAATATATATGTCACGGTTTTAAAGAGAACCAGGGCATTCGAGACGCGGAGCACTCGTGGTGCGGCACGGGGCGGAGCAAGCGGTCGCCAATACAACGTACTCCAGGCGGTGCGCCGCTCTATTGTCCACGACACTGCGAGCGGCTACCGAAGCCCCCCTGTATCCACGAAGCCCAAACGAGTTACGAGGCCCCCCTGGGTCCACGAAGCCCCAAGCGGCGCGAAGGCCAGCGGACCTTGGTCCTGCTCTTCGCCCCCGAGCGCCGCAGGCGCGAGTGGCCGCGAAGAGCGGGCCAGGGCCGCGCGGCCGGCGGAGCGCCGCGCGAGTTACGAAGCCGTGGTGAATGCAATCGTTATATTTATGCCCAGGCCGTAAGGCCTGGGCAAGCGCACGTTAAACGCCCTGTCCAAGTGACTACAATGGAGCTAATGGCTAGGCTAGGCTAGGCTAGGCTAGGCTAGTAAATAAAGAGTAAACACTTCCGGTCTGCGGCGAGTTCAAAGCGTGACGTAACTCTCTTATCCAGTGGCTGACGTCGCCATCTGGTGGTGATTAGTGTGTGGTGAACTACAAAACGAGCGCTCTTACCGAGGTCTCCCTGAGTTACCCATTTACCCTGTAACATATATATTTAATCAGATACTTCAATTATAGCACACTTCCGTGTGCGTCACAGAAGGGGACGTTCGGTATAGGCCAATCAGAGGCAGGTGGGGGCGGGTATTTTCGTCAATGTAAACGTTTGTTTTCTCATGCCAATAAAGCTCATTTGAATTGAATTTAAGTCCCGGAAAAGACGCGCTGTGATTGGCCAGTAGTCACTTTACTCAGCGTGCCTTTCACAATTCCGCCTTCCCTGGGAATACGTGGTCGCTCCAATGAACTGCAGCGGCGAATGAGGTATCTAGGTTTTTATATCTATGAATAGCAGAGTTATACAGTGCCCTCCCAGAGCATGGGAACGAATTGACCAATGATGTAACGGTCCCAGGAATGTATATCGTCACTGTCGGGCAGAAACCTCGTATCTCCAAGTTTCAAATTTGGATGTTTTTTTTCGTAAAGTAAAGCCCTGCTTCATCATACAAGGCCGTTGCACAAAAGTAGTGAAAACAGTACTGTTTTCACTAGTTTAGTTCATTTTTTAAATGATAAATACGAAACAAACACTTTTGGACATACAAGGTTTCCGCCCGACAACGACGATATGAAGAAGTGAAGAATATGCTAATGAGCAGTGACGTCAATCTCAGGACTGTGTATTTTGTAGAGGCCCAGGCTGTGCCCACCTGTGCCTAATAACAGTAATAATGAGTGGGTGAAAAAGTAAAGGCAAGATGTTGGGAGAGCGGGAAGGAGAAAGGCGCGGAAAAAAAAACAAGAGAAATGAGAGACATGCGGGGAAGGAAGCACAGCGAGGCAGAGAATCCCATTAGGAGATGCCATGTGCTAATGAGACAGACTACTAATGAATAAGTAGACGTCTCCTGCTTAACTTCACAAATTCTTAATTGCCGTGACATTTCAAGTTAAGAGCCCTGGCCTCGCTTTGACCCTGTGCTGTCACGTACAAGTGCACTGTTAATAAAACAAAAAAAGAAAAAATACGCGCACACACACATAAGACACCAACGTCTTATAACACACACACACACACACACACACATGCACCCGCACACGCAGCAGGCACAGAAGAAGAACTTGATGCGCGGCTGGTGCCAGCAGCTTTGATGTTTCCCTCATTAGCATAGCAACACAGAGCTGACCATCCGGTGGGAGATGGTAACCCAGGCAACTGGAGCTGAGCCGGTCGGTCCGACGGTGGAACCCACAGCCATGACTGAAGAAGAGCCCTGTGGAACCCACAGCCATGACTGAAGAAGAGCTCTGTGGCCTGTGCTGCTGTCTGCTTCTCCAGCCCCTCATCCACATCCACATCCACATCCACCCCGCCTGTCACAGAGTGCACTAATCCACTGTGCTTGCTGATGGCTAGCCCCGCACTGACACCTTTCAAGACGTTTACATCCGCATTACCTCATGTAGAGATCCTGCTCCAGCGTGGTAAGTGATGGAGCGGTGTCAATCACTCTGCCTCATTTGGCATGGAAAGAAATCGCATCCCATTCTTGGAAAAGAAAAAAAAAAAAACATATGGTGGATTCTGCACAGATGGATAGCTTGCACAGGCAATTTTATTCCACCTGTCAATGTCGACTGTACTTGCCTGATGTTACATGCACACACGCTGACGTGCGCACGCGCACACGCACACATACACGCACGCACACACACACACACACACACACACACACACCTGGAGTGGAGGAGCGGAGGTGGCCGCACTCTTTTTAATTCACGTCTTCCAAATAATGTGTTCGGCAGTGGTCCATTGTGTTCAAGTATAATTGCGTGGGAAGAGCCCTCGCTGTTTGTCTTTGTTCAATACAAAAACAAAAGCTATATATGGGAGCTTCTAATAATAGAGACACATTAGAAAATCCCTCTGTATAAGCAAAAAAGAAAAATCAAACCTCGTTCGAAGTGGAGCTGTGAATTTGAGCAGTTCCAGATCTATGCTTTTGATTCTGTGTTTTAGATCTATGAATTCTAAGTGTTCTATATATAAATTCTATGTGTTCTAGATCTATAAATTGTGTGTGTGTGTGTGTGTGTGTGTGTGTGTGTGTGTGTGTGTGTGTGTGTGTGTGTGTGTGTGTGTGTGTGTGTGTGTGTGTGTGTGTGTGTGTGTGTGTGTGTGTGTGAACTGTAAACTGTTCCTATGAGTGAGTGGTGAGTGTGCCTGGCCTGCACAAAACAGCGCCCCTCCTTTAACTAGTGTGTTGTGTGTGGCCACTCAAGGTATTGCCAGACTACGGACACGGCCAGCCAGCCAGCCACCCAGCCAGCCACCCAGCCACCCACCCACATACCCACGGACATACCTGTCTATTGGGAGCTTGTGTTCCACAGCTCCAAAAAAAGAAAAGTGCTTAAACAACAGTACTTCCCTGGGAAAGTAAGCATGCACAGTGAGAGTGGGAGGTTCCAAGGTGAAGGGGAAAATGGAGAGGTATTATAGGCTACCGTACTGCAGCAGGCCTATGTTTAAGCCGCCATTCTATCTTATGTGTGGGTTTTGAAAAGTGAGGCGGCTGTTATTGTTTTTCCAGAGGGGAGGCTGTGTGTTGTGGAGATACAGTTGCGTTTTTTGTTTCTCTTTCCCATTGTGGTATTCGGTGTTAGCCATTTATCTTCGGTGCCTGCTCTTTGTATGCAGTGTTTTGCAGACCCACAGCAAGCATTGGCGAGAGAACGCAGCGGGTCTCCGAAAGACACAACTCTTTAATGAGCCTATCGATCAGCATTTCTCACAACTTTATTTCCCCACAGAGAGAGAGAGAGAGCGTGCAAGAGAGAGAGAAAGAGAGAGAGAGAGAGAGAGAGAGAGAGAGAGAGAGAGAGAGGAGGGGTGTAAAAAAGCGATGAAGAGAGGAAAGCTTTAGAAAGCTTTAGACTCACAAAGTGGGTCTTTTTTCAAAGGGACCGCAGGGGAGTCGGCTTTGTGCCTGTAAAATTCAATTTACCTTTTCACAGAAGGCCTACGTATACTGCTGCTAGTATAGAGGCACGCATGCGTGCACACACACACACACACACACACACACACACACACACACACACACACACACACACACACACTGTATACGTGGAAGGCTTGTTTGTTTGAGGTTTTGTGTGTCTCTGTGCGTATGTGTGACTGTATATGTATGTGCAATTGTGCATGGGTACGGTATGTGTGTCAGCGTGAATTTGTGTGGCTATGCAGGCTGTGGCTGTTATGGAGAGTGAGAGAGTGAGAGAGTGATAGAGTGAGAGAGTGAGAGAGCGGGCATGGCGGGGTGGTGTAACCCTTGTGTGAACCTGCTTCTTTCTCTGCTCCACATGCGGGTGCTGGGAACCAACCGTGTCTTTGCTACACCTGCCTCTCTCTGCATCACATTACTTCTGCACCACCTCCATCTCCATCCAACAGGGAGGAGAAAATGACACACACACACACACACACACACACGCACACACACACACACACACACGCGCGCGCGCACGCACACACACAAGCAGAGCCTATCGTCGTTGTCGGGTGGAAACCGTGTATGTCCAACACCGTTCATTTTGTATTTATCATAAAATAAAATAAAAATAAACTAGTGAAAACAGTCAATCTACAAGCACACAATGCCTCGCACCGCGAGGCGTTGTGTGCTTGTAGATCTGCTGTTTTCACTACTTTTGTGCGACGGCCTTGTATGATGAAGCAGGGCTTTACTTTGCGAAAAAACATACATAATTTGAATCTTGAAAAGATACGAGGTTTCTGCCCGACCGTGACGCTGTGAACCAGATTTTGATGTGCTGAGGGGGATGGGAGGGAATCCATGCCTCTGTCTTTGATATCCAGTGTGGTAAATTATGATTTTTTTTTTATGGCTGATAGGGATATGTTTCATCCCAGCTTCTGTTCAGACTGAACTAAGTACGTTCATTTCCTTTAAGACACTGTGTAGACTGTCTGATACAGTATGTTTGATATTTATGTTAATATAAGAATTTATATTAAAGGGGGCGGGACACCGGCCGAAATTTAACATTATGATACAGTAGGTCACGTGGTCTTTCTTCAAACGGTCTGAAAAGGAGGCGGGGCCGTATCAGTTATTAGTGAATGTATACTTCGTCCGTCGTGCGGTGCCGCGCACAACGTGATGTGTTGTTGTTAGCAGGTAGCGCCGCACCGCACGGCTATTTTCAAGAGCTATACACACACACACACACACACACACACACACACACACACGCACGCACACACACACACACACACAGGCTACCACAGACTTCAGTCCTCCGGAGCTCCGGTGAAGCACTGGAGCACTTTTTAGCAGAGATGGCTGCTAAAAAGTGGTCTGTGCTGCGGAGGACCCTCTAATCTCTGACACATTTTTGTTAGAAGACTTGTACCCTGTACGCGGTTAGGGGGGATTCTATAGCAGATTATATCAATTTTTACCCCTAGAACTGCTTGTTTTAAAATTCGTTTTATGAATTGTCGCATTTTCTCCTCGCACAGTTCTGTTGGGGTTGTTTCACTAGATAATACTCAGCGCTCAACTCCGCCCCCTCCCGTCATATTACCCAATCAAATTAATTTAATTCAGTTACTGTACAGAAAGTACTACTTTCAGTACAGTAACTACAATAAATTAATTTGATTGGGTAATTTAACATGGGGGTACATGACATCATTAAAAAAATTGGCTAATTTGATAGCCATAATTAGCTGTTTTGGCCGTGTCACGCCCACTTTAACATAATAAATGTACCGTACTGTATGTCAACCACATTAAAGCACATTATATGTAACTTTCCTCTCCTACCCTGCTGGGTAACAGGAAAAGCCAACCTAAAACAAAGTCGACCCAAACTCGTTTCCCAACGGGTCTGGCCGGGAACACATTTTAGTGTATGGGAGGGGCTTACAGTACATGTACAGTATGTAGCAACATATTTGTTTTTGTAGGCTAATTTCTGATTTAGGCCTACCTATAGGTTAGGCCTAGATGCAGAATAGACAAAAATCTAATCTTTGCTTCTGTGGGTCCCTGGAACAAAATATTTTGGGATGGGGATCCGTGGCCAAATACATATCATTATGGGGGTCCTTGACATGACAACGTTTGAGAAACAATGATAGAAACATAAGTTCTTTCAGGAAAACTTTAGAAGACATTTTTAGAATGTGCCTATCGGTGGTTAAGGACCCCCAAAATGTGTTTTTGGCAGCGGACCCCATCTCAAAATATTTTGTTCCACGGATGGACCCCTATCGCAAAATATTTTGTTCCAGGGACCCCTAGAAGCAAAGATTAGATTTCGGTCTATTCTGCATCTATACTGTAGCTTAAGGCCACAGACCCGTTGGGAAACGAGTTTGGGTTGACTTTGTTTTAGGTCGACCTTTCATGTATTCACCCTGCTGGGGCCAGTCACATGAACGGGTAAAAACGGTTTCGACCATAGACCAGTAGGGCTGTCACGATTATGATATTTTACATGACGATTAATTAGTCACTCAAATAATTGCGATTAACGATTTAATTGTGTTTTTGTCGTTGACAATTACATTTCTGTTTGGCTTGTAGACTTTGAAGTTGCACATGGCAATCATGACACATAACTTAAATATGCAAAGAAATTACTGACATATTTGACAATTTTATACCTAAAAAAGAACATTGATTGTGGAAATAGCCGATCTATAAGCTCACGTGTCGCGATGTGATGCGTTGTGAGCTTGTAGATCTGCTATTTCCACTACTTTTTGAAAGTGTTTGTTTATTGTTTATTTTCCATAATCGTTTCCATGTTGAGACCTTTGTCATATGATCTGTTCAGGAATATAAAAGAAAATATATCAAAGGTATTTTTACAATCACTTGCTTTTCGATGTGCACAGGGCATAATTAAATAATAATAATAACAATACATAATAATCATTTCTGTCTCCGAAGTATCGCGAGATTTGGTTCCCAGACAGGAAACGGTGGATAGTCTCACGATACTGGCACCCATGGTGAGCTTCATGGCTGGACATGGCGAATCCCCGTTGTCACGTGATATCCCTACCTCCTATTTACCTTGCTTACAAGCCGGATCCTTGACCCTTGGTTTCGACCGATGGGCTTGCACACAAGCTTGCGCACAGCGTTGCGCACGGAGGTGACACTATTGTGCAAGCGCATGCGGGGCAACTCCCAGAGATTTGTTACAAATCGAGCCCTAACCTATTCTTATGTGCAACTGTTAGGGTTTGCGTCACAGTGTAAAAACATTTCTGTGCAGCTCTGGAGGGGAGCAGGAGAGACTGAATCTGTGATGAAATAAGCTAAATAAAACCAGAAGTAAAGGATAGAAGGTGGTGTTTCTGGGATGTTTGTGGGTGGAAGACAGGAGTAGGGAGGGACAGGCAGACAGACAGACAGACAGACAGACAGACAGACAGACAGACAGACAGACAGACAGACAGACAGACAGACAGACAGACAGACAGTCAGACAGACAGACAGACAGACAGACAGACAGACAGACAGACAGACAGATAGACAGAGAAGCAGAGACATAGAGACAGAGAGAAAGACAGAGAATGCAAATACGCATGTGAGTAATCACAGTTGCAGCTATAGCTACAACTGTGATTACTCCTTTTGCTTTCCATTGAAGCTTGAGTCAGGCTTCAATGTGTCTCTAATGTGAGTGTGCGTGTGTGTGTGTGTGTGTGTGTGTGTGTGTGTGTGTGTGTGTGTGTGAGTGTGAGTGTGTGTGTGTGTGTGTGTGTGTGTGTGTGTGTGTGTGTGTGTGTGTGTGTGTGTGTGTATGTGTGTGTGTGTGTGTGTGTGTGTGTGTGTGTGTGTGTGTGTGTGTGTGTGTGGGTGGGTGGGTGCGTGCATGCATGCGTGTGGGTGTGTGTGTGTAGAGAGAGAAAGAGAGAGAGAGTGTGCCTGACAGACTTGGCATGCGTGTCTTACTGGTTTTTAATGAGGAGTAAGATTCTTCCCTCGGCTTGCTTCGTGAGTCTCTATAAAGTCAGATGAGAGGAGGAGAGAGAGAGAGAGTTAGAGAGAGGATACAGTACAGTGTAACGGCTCATACTACAATTACAATGACATTCCTGTACTTTCTCTGTTTGAGAGGCTGTCTCTGTCTCTCTGTCTCGCTCTTCACCTGTGTGTGTGTGTGTGTGTGTGTGTGTGTGTGTGTGTGTGTGTGTGTGTGTGTGTGTGTGTGTGTGTGTGTGTGTGTGTGTGTGTGTGTGTGTGTGTGGATCACCAGCAGCGTTGAAGACGGTCTGCTCTGACATCTCAGGGCAGGCAGAAGGCTACTACTCACTCACTTTGACTGTGTGCATGTCAGCGTCGAACGCATCAATGAGACAAGTCTCCCTTGCAGTTTCTCCGGTCTCTATTTCATTTCCATTTCTCTTTCTGACCCTCTCTCTTGTTCCCTCTCTCTCCATTCCTTAAAGACATGGACGCACGCACGTGCACACGCACATGCACACACACACACACACAGACACACACACACGGGTAGAGCTAGACAGAGTCTGAGACAGCCAGACAGCGAGAGAGAGAACGAGAAATAGAGAGAGTGAGAATAAATAGCCAAATAAATTGAAAGAGAGAGCGGCTGGATTTCATTTACACTGCTACTTAACAGAGCGGTCCATCCCACCTGGTCCCCAGGCGGACATTCAGGGAGCACGGGGAAGAGAAACCCAGGGAGAATTGAGAGTGGAGAGGATGTGGCCAACGTTTATTGGTGGAACAGTGCCACCTGACGGGAGAGGAAAGCGCTGCAGCGGTGTCTGAAAAAACAGAAATGCCCATGCAACCTCACACTGAGTTTCAGAGACGTGCAGAGAATGTAAAAGAGGCAGGGTCTGGAATTTCTAAAAACAACGTGTCGCGCTGCGACGCGTTGTGAGCTTGGAGGTCGGCTATTTTCAATAATTCTTTCAACATGAGAAGCTCCGTTCAAGTTCAGGAGAGTTTGGACAAGGCAATTCTCTTGAATGCTGCCTTCAGGTATGGCATGGAAAGAGGGCATTTGCAATTCGTTCACCATAGTAAAAACTGCATTCATGGTCTAGAGAGGGCACTTTTTACAGACGGATAAAAGGGCAGGGGCTCAAGCCCCCTTTGATGTCTATGTGTGCACGTGCCTGCTGAGCTTGGTCAGGTTGAGCTCCTCTGCGATTGAAATCAGACTAATCAGAATTAGGCATCTCTCCCACTGATCAACCTGCACTTATCCGCGTCCTATCTCTGTGCCGTCTGCACCTGGCAGGAGCCAGACAGCCATGGCCCGTCCCCAATCACTGTTTGAAAGGCTGCCGGCAAAGCCTCTGCCTATTTGACCGTTATCAGCACAGAGATGTTAGCCCCAGCTATTGATGTTCTATCTATCACCTTTTTCCTCCACAGAGGGAGGGGGGCGTTGACTTGTGCCGGTCACTCGTGCTGCGGGGTGGACAAGTTCTTAAATAGCGAGACACCGAGGCTTTTCCCTCTGGAGATTAAGGGTTGGCAGCAGGGGGCTTATCTCTGTGTGACAGCTGGATCACAGCGTGGAACAGACTCCAGCTCCCAGCCAGGGAGAAGTCGTTGGCTGGCTCCCCTGACAGGAGTGCTGCAGTCTGAGTGGCACAACGTGCCGTCGAAGGTTATGAAGATTACTGAAGTGCTGGTCTCTAAGCCACAGCCATGTTAAGGCTAGACACATTAACCTACATGAATGATGAATCCAGTTATTATTATACACACCATTATACACACCCCATCAAATATCCGTTCCAGCCTATTTAGCCACTTTCATCCGGGTGTCCCCATTTTGGGCATGTCATTATAGGTGAACCTTTTCAAAAAGAAAGAAAATAGTCAACATTATAAATATGTTTTTGAACATAGCGAGAAGTTTTGTGACACTGTGGATTGGCTATTTTTGCTATTCGTAGTGGGACTAAGTACGGTATATAACTTAAGTACTTTTTTCATTTTTTTTTTCATTCTCACATCCTTTCTTCCCGACCTCTTTTCTCAATTTTTCTTGTCACTCTTCTCTCTCTCAGTGCTGGAACTACAGAGGGGGATGATGGATCCTCACCACTCCTCAGCAGTGAGACTGTGATCCCAATTTGAGGGCTCTATTTTGATTGTCTTAAAGGGCCACTTCACCTCTGGGACAACCCGGTCTTATTTTATTGTTGTTTGGGACACGATCAACACAATCCTGAGTTATTCTTTGTGTTCAATCTGTTTTTTGAGATATTTTAGTTTTTCAGCATGACTAGTGATGCATTTTGCATCATCAGTGATGCGTTTTGCATCATATTTGCATCATATGATGCAAAACGCATCACTAGTACACGACAATCTGTTACAAACTTACTTTTACACAACATGGTAGGCCTATCTAAATAAAATTCTTAACATTTTTGTGGTCAAGAATACATTTTAAAGATTTGTTTTTTTGGGGTTTTATGCCTTTTATTGATAGGACAGGAAATGGGGGAGAGATGGGGAGTGACACGCGGCAAAGGTCGGCCGGATCGGGAATCGAACCGGCGACGCCACCAGGCATCCATGCCAATGTGGCAATGCCTACAGTAAGTGGTATGCGCCTGGACCAGTAGGCCCCGGTCAAGAATTAATTACATTTATTTTTCGGAAATGTTGTATGTCATTAGCACATCCTCACAGAATGCAAATATTTGACATGCCGACAAAGTGAATAAACAAGGTTTCATTTTCATCCAAAATAAGGGCATAAAGTAAACCTTTATAAATGATGAACTATATCAATAAGTTTTAAGCGAAATACTCGATATCCGTATCATTTATTCACGCCTCCAGTGTGTAGAGGCCTACAAGTTTTAGATACATCATGTTGCCTACTAAGGTTTTTTGTTTGGTTCACTGCTTGGCTCCGCATAGGAGAGACGAACAACCCCCCGAGGGCTCGTGAAGACCTATTGCACTTTCCATCCTATACCGCAATGCAATATCCTGTGTGGGCTTTTTTTTTAACTGTCTGATTCAATATTGTGACTGCACTGATGCACTGACATGTTTCATCAGACAGAACAGCAAAGACTCCAAGGACGCGGAGGAGGGAAGGCGTCTAATGATATGTGTCCCTTCTCCCCACGGCAGGGAGCCAGGAAGGAGACTTCCCCATCCTCTGGTCGCCTCTGATGCAATGTCCTATTCATTGCAAGCGTATTGCCGCACATCAGGGGAAATGTAACCTCTGAAGCGGGATTAGAATTGGTATTCGGTTGCGCGACCTCTGCAGGGCCCCTTAACGGCGTTCAAAATGTCAAATCTCCCCGCGGATGTGTGCATGGTGGACTGATAGGAAACGGGTTTCCCTTGTGTT
>NC_137815.1:57353440-57380940 GCF_963921795.1 Nannobrachium achirus | reverse complement strand
CTCAGATAGGAGCCAGGCCAGACTGAGAAGCGAAGTGACAAAACCAATCCACTGAACGTAGCATAGCAGCCTGGTACCCAAGCTAACCTTTTTACTCCAACAGACTTTGTTCAAAACTCACACAAATCGGTGCATATTATCTCTGGGGTCATGTGATCAAGATTAGATTTTTCTGATCACATTCAAAGTGGGGATGACCACAGTTTGCGGGCACCTGGGTAGGCAACCAGTCCTGTGCACTCATTGAGGAGCACACTTTTGTAGTATTATAATGTGTCCTTGTCAGTGGTGTAAAAAGTACTCAAATTGTATACTTAAAGGAGCTATAGTCAACTTTTTCTTGAAAAACGAATGCTAAAATAAAAATGTTTCGAAAATATTTTATAAAAAAAATTAAGCTTCATATGTGTTTCTTTTAAAGAATGACCACAAAAAGCGTAAAATAATGATAAAATAATCATTTTGGCCGTTGTCAGGCTAACTTTGTTTACATCCCTCTGCTATTCTTTTATATGGATTCCATATAAAAGAATAGAAGAGGGATGTAAACAAAATGTAAAAGTTGACTATAGCTCCTTTAAGTAAAAGTATCAACACTGCAATATAATAATACTCTGTTAGGGTGCCCTCACACCAAAATACCTATGAGAGTGGAATCCGCGTTCCGCCAATGCATTTCAATGAGAGTGAAGCAGTTTCATGCCAGCAGAGGATTTCTGAAAAAAACACTCCCTTCTCATTGAAATGCATTGGAGGAATGCCGATTCCACTCTCATAGGTATTTTGTTCTGAGGGCACCCTTACAAGTAAAAGTGTGGAATTCAAAAAAAAATTTTAGTACAAAAGTATTGGCATCAAAATGTACTTAAAGTACCAAAAGTAAAAGTACTACATGTTTGAAAATAGCAGATCTACAAACTCACAACACGTTGCATCGCAACGCGTTGTGAGCTTGAGCTTGTAGATCGGCTATTTTCAAATAGCCTAGGTATAAAATAGGGCTAAAGTGAATTAATGTATGTTTTATAATATAATCATTTATATCTGCAAAGTAACTAGTAAGTATAAGTTTTCAAATAATTGTAGTGGAGTAAAAGTGCAATATTTGGATCCGAGAATAGTGGAGTTGAAGTAAAAGTACTGAAGACTGGAAATATTCAAGTAAAGTACAAATATCTCAAAATTGTACTTAAGTAAAAAGTACTTAGTTACTTTACACCACTGGTCCTTGTTCAGTATTCTGAATAGGAGAATTTGTAGGAGTTTTTCCAATGTTGTCAATTAATTCCTCCACATTGTACCCCTTTCAATTAATCAAGCTGGCCAACACTTTAAAGCCCTGCAAGGCCAATGCTCCTAGTTATATTTTAGATATGCTGGTTCTGTATGAGCCCGGGCTCAGCCTTATATCCTCAGATAAGGCTCTCTTGGCTGTTCCAAAACTTCTGTCTCATTACCGGAGGTGATAAGACACCTAGGCTTTGGAACAGATACTGTCATCTTAAATCACTTCAGGTCTTCCTTGCCTGCTTCCATCCTGCCTCTACTTTCAAGGCGAGCCTTTTTCATGGTGTTTATTTTTTTGACTCTTTCATCGGTGCTAATCTCCCTGTATAACTTATTACGTCTGTTTATAAGTTGTCTACTTCTCTACCAAACATGATAATACAGAATAGATGCAAAACACATGTTTTGATGGTTCTCAAACTATGGGTTAGGACCCCAAATGGAGTAATAATAGGACATTCTGGCCCAAGTTAGGGGTTATAAATGAAATATTACATGAAATATGCTTGAATTGTCATTCTGCATAATCACATACTGCAATTTCATTGTAATTCTCAATGTCACTGAATTCACCTGAACAGTGTATGATGTTGTACATGATATTATCATAATAGTTGATCATAAAAACATAGGTAGACATCAACTATTGTGTACTAGACCTTACCCGTTCGAAGATATGTGCTCCAAAATATGTCAAACGCACCCGGTGAAAGTGTGTGAGAGAGAGAGAGAGAGAGAGAGAGAGAAACATTCCTAACTGTGAGAGAAAGGGGTGTGTGTGTGTGGGGCTACAGATCCCATGGCCTGGAGGAACGGACCGTAACCCTGGCAACAGACAGCAGAGTTCAACAGAAGTGGTTAAGAAAACGCTAATTTAAACTGCTTTAATTTGAGAGAAATGAAATTCGGGCTCTGTCAGTGTTGGTATAATGCTAATGGCCAATACCATGTGAACTTTGGGATCAGTTGCTGAAGCGAGTGAATAGATAAACGTAGATAAGCGTGAGCGTTAGAGCGTTAGAGCGTTAGAGCGTGAGCGTTAGAGCGTTAGAGCGTGAGTTTGCTCCTTTATTAGTAGGATTATCATGTTTGGTTGAGGAGATGTGATTCAAAATACATAACTTGGTTCAGTTGGTTGTGCCGAATAGTACATTGTCTGCCATACTCCAATCAAAGCTCTCAATCAGTAAGGAAGGCTCCTTTAAATACGTCTTGCTTTCTCTACCTATGCTTGGTTTCCGAAGCTTCGGAATAATTCGCTGCTAGCTGCCTCCTCCACCCCAGCCTCCACCTTTGCACGATCAGTCTGGCTAAGCTCAAATACTTGTACTTGTGATTGTCTGATTAAGTTACATGTCAATGTTGTTAAGCTCAAATACTGTGATTTTGACTAAGTTACATGTCCATGTATTGCTATTGTTCTGCTATTGTATCCCTATGGGGGGTATTGCTTAGCCTTCTCTGATTTTGCTTAGCATGCTCAAAAAGCATGCACAAAATTCAGGGAACATCTCCGAACACGGAGCCCATTAACGCCAAGATTAACTGTATTCCATTTATGCAATAAAAGGTAAAATGTGTTCCTGACTTTTTTTTTTTGGCGATGACTCCATATTTGAAAATGTAGCCCTCAAATAAATCCACTGGACAATATTTTTGTTATTTAAATGTTATTTGGTATTAAAGGACAACTTTAGTTTTTTACAACAAGGGTTCATATTTTAGATTGTAATTAAATAATATAAAAGATGAGTTATAAATTATTTCATTTACTTCTTTCTATTGTTTTAGAGATTCTTATTTCAGTGGTTGGGGGCATGCGTACAAGTACTAAATATGTCATTTTACACAGAATAAGCCCATGCAAGATACAACGCAACCTTTCATGGTCTAGAAGTGTTACTGTAAATAGCAATAAAGAAACTGCTGGCTTATTGTGTCTAAAAAGACATATTTAGTCACTTGTACGCATGCCCCCATGCGTACGCATGCCCCACATTTTAGCACGGTAAACACGATAAAACAATAGAACGAAGCAAATGAAAACATTTTAACACTCACTTTTCTTGCTGCATTTTCTATCTTGTGTTCTATCTTTGTTTTTCTGCAGGTTTCACTGTGATTATGGACTCCCAGCTGCAGATCAAGGGTGTGATTACAGACCGGGTCTCCATGGAGCACGACTGTGGATTGCTACTGTACTATATTATGTACAACATCTACAATTAAGAAGTATAAATACATGTGTTGCAGATCAGATTGCATTATAGTGTGTTCCATTATTACAAAAGGTGTGATGCACAAAACTATTACTTTTACAGTTCCTACTGTTAGTTATACTGTTGTAAAGTACTATCGTCAATGCAGTTAGATAGTTTACTGTTCATTAAATGGGGCATTTACATAGCACTGACCCTGAGTCCTTTACAATGTGCATTACATTCACCCATTCAAACACACATTCATACACTGACAGCAGAGGAAACCAACCTGCTCATCGGGAGCAATTAGAAGTTTGCGTTAAGTGTCTTGCTCAAGGACACTTTGACACCAACTCAGGAGGAACCCGGCGGTGGCTCTACCCCCTGAGCCACTCACTGCCTGCACTGAAATATTTCCTAAGCACATAATCACTTTGAACCTGGTTTCCCTAATTTGGCCATGTTGTTATAGGCAAAATGTTGTGAGCTTGTAGTGGCTATTTTTGAAAATTGTGTGAATAGGGCAAGGCTAGGTGGTTGAAATGAAGCAGGGTCCTGATGTTCAGTGGTTAAGGCGTGTACCATAAATAGACTCTGAATGCCGCCTGCTGCTTGACAGTGTGTTCTGGGTTCCAATTCCCCAGCTCGACAAACCTTAGCTATTTAGCTACTACCCACTCTTTCCCCGTTTCCTGTCATATCTCCACTGTACTATCAATAAAGTCAGAAAGCCCCAAAATATCTTGAAAACTTTTATTTTAGGCGAGATCTTCGTATAAAGCCAATTGGGTTCCTTACCTCTCCTGCACGTTTCTAGGACTCATTGAAATCAATTCCTGTTTAACCGAATACCAGGCTGTATCGAAGATACTGAAGGCAGCGCAACTAAACTAATGAATAGCCGTACACTATGCTACTGATGGACAATAAGCAAGCTGTACCACTGAGCCTACAGTATGTGTTAATCTGATACAAACTAAGGCCAGTACGATGCAAGATATTTGCTCCAATTATGCTCTTGCCGACCATTTTTGGCGCTTGCCCACAAAACCCCTGATCTGATACAAGATCGGGCTTTGCTCGCAGAAGTGTGTGAAACAGGCACGTGCACACATAGACATCAAAGGGGGCTTGAGCCCCTGCCCTTTTACCCGCCTGTAAAAAGTGCCCTCCAGTTTTTACTATGGTGAAAGAAATGCAAATGCCCCCCTTTCCATGCCATACCTGAAGGCAGCATTCAAGAGAATTGCCTTGTCCAAACTCTCCTGAACTTCAATGCCACATGTTATGTTGAAAGAACTGCCCTCTCTGTGTAGAAATCAGAGACTAGGCTGCGATAAGCACTGCGAGAAGCGAGTAGCGAGCATCAGTTTCAACCAATTAGACAACAGTACCAGGTGGCAAAAATATCACGACACAATAACACATGGACAAACGAAAAGGAGGATCGACTGGTTGACGTAGCTCTGTCAGAGACGTATTTCTCAGGTTATTGTTCCAACTTTATTCTCTGGTTTTACTTAATGGATTTTATAGCAACATGTACAGTATATCTGTATACCGGCACAAACTCCCAGCAATGCACAAACCAATCCCTGGGTTTCATGCTGCTAATGTTGATTCCCCAACACTCCCTTCCATTGGCCTGAAACACACACTCAAATACCAGGAATCCCCAACGGGGGAGCTCTCCTCTACAACTAGGCTATGAGTCCTGTGAAATGTCCTGCAATGTGTGATCCCTTCAAGAAAGAGACTTCTGTAGTGTGAAATACTTTAGCGATCCGATGACTCCCGGTCGGACCACTTCAAATATCTTGCAGGGTCAGGGTGTTTTTATCTGGTGTAAACCAGATCTTTAAAGAGATGATTTTCTGGCGAGACTTTCAGGCGACCTATTTGCCGATTGGCTGTCCATGTCACATGGTAACCGAGCTAGTTTCATGATTGGGAGCGGCCCTCCAGACGATGGGTGGACATTACTGCATTAGGGCCAATAGCAGGGGACTTTACCTCTCCTCCAGACTATGGAATCCTGGACTGGTAATGAAATATTTTGTCCAGCAGGGAGCACCATTCCTTCACACTTCACAGGCCAGGCCCTGTGGTCACACATTTCTGGACACCAATGTCTGTGTAACATACATGCATTCATACAACTGCGAGTCTGCCGCTGCGTGCTTGATTTGGCTGTACACGCTGACTTGTTCATCAGGAAACATGCTCCCTCGTCGATTGGATTTTACAAAACAGACCCGCGTCGTCACATTGAATCCTGTTTAACACAAACTCTGCCATCAAAATACCCCTTTGTACCCCTTCTCTGCCATGCCCGTAGAGCCCGTAAATGTAATAAAAATTAATTAAAAAACATTTTTTTATCGAATCGCAACTAAAATAGGCCGGAACTAATGCTCCGTGATCGGTTTCTACACGGACACATTATTGAGCGGACCACTTTAACATTGGAGTCCCTGAACCGGAAGTCCGTCCTCTATTTTGGCCCAGCTTACTGTCTACACTCCGCGGCTTACAGATGGAGAACTTATTGATCAATTGAAAAAGTTTCAACGGATTTGAGAAGCTGATGGAATATGCGAACACACGAGCAGTGTATAGCTGTTCTGCTATATTTCTAAAATAACAGCGAGTAGAGGGACAAGAAAAGCAGAGAGAGGGGATGCCATGCAGCAAATGGCCTCTGGCCAGATTTGAAACTGCGCCATTTGCGGCCCGGTGTAGCCTTGAGTGAGCTATTGTTTACAGAATGTTCCTGATTTTGTTGAAACATTTAATGGCTACAAATGCCCTGTGGATGAGATGAGACAGGGGTAATACGTTTCTTACACCTAACATTCTGCCTCTCTCAAAGTAAAAGAGTCCTCCTTTTAGGCCTTGGCTGCCGGTTGATTTATAAATGTGTTGATTTATACATTTATGTGTTCGATCTGTTGACATTTATAGATTTTTGTCATTCTCAAACTGGAACTCAAACTCATCCTATTGTCACTAAGTGTATGCAGTTTAAGCATAAATCAGTGGATTAGATTATTTTGTGAAAGCTTCCTGTGACTGCACTAATGTGAAAATAAAGTATAGAAATAAAAATAAAAGATTAAAGATGATATGTAAAAAGGGAATAAAGGTATTTGCCTGTGTCTAATATACAGTACAAAATGCAACATGTGCAAGCATGTGTTCCTCAGTCCATTGTGCTTATTATCAAATGTACAGTACTGGACAGAGTTAGATATAAATACAAATGCATGAGGATATGTACAATCAGCATAAGGACTGTGGTCACACATTTCTGGACACCAATGTCTGTGTAACATACATGCATTCATACAACTGCGAGTCTGCCGCTGCGTGCTTGATTTGGCTGTACACGCTGACTTGTTCATCAGGAAACATGCTCCCTCGTCGATTGGATTTTACAAAACAGACCCGTGTCGTCACATTGAATCCTGTTTAACACAAACTCTGCCATCAAAATACCCCTTTGTACCCCTTCTCTGCCATGCCCGTAGAGCCCGTAAATGTAATAAAAATTAATTAAGAAACATTTTTTTATCGAATCGCAACTAAAATAGGCCGGAACTAATGCTCCGTGATCGGTTTCTACACGGACACATTATTGAGCGGACCACTTTAACATTGGAGTCCCTGAACCGGAAGCGGAAGTCCGTCCTCTATTTTGGCCCAGCTTACTGTCTACACTCCGCGGCTTACAGATGGAGAACTTATTGATCAATTGAAAAAGTTTCAACGGATTTGAGAAGCTGATGGAATACGCGAACACACGAGCAGTGTCCGATCACGCACGATGGGAACTGGACGAGCGCCCACGTTAACAGGTAGGACTCGGAGAAGCCGGCAGTGAAAGACATAGAGAAATTAACGGGCTTTACGGCCGTAAACTACGAATGAGTTAAGAAGAGCTTAAAACACAACTTTCTAATGTTACATTGATGACGTGAGGAACGCTAAAGTCGTCTTGGTTACATAGTAGGCTATGCGAAAATAACAAAGCTCAGAGTCGCAAATTCAATGATCGCTGCATCAGCACACACAAAACACGGGCGTGAGAGAAGTAAATGAATGAAATGGACATCACGTTTAGCCGATTCAACGATTCCAAAAGTCATACGATTGGAAGTTATTGCTACATGCAGCTACATGCGTCTCATGCTGGTTTTGTTAGGCAACAGCCAGGGTCCAGGGAGTGCACAGAAGTTTAAAGGGCCTTTTCATACGGATAAAAGTTAAGGGCTCAAGCCCCTTTTGCTGTATGTGCGCACGTGCCTGGCGACCAGCGCATCACATTACAGACTTATAATTTCAATCCGTTTCTTTGCAAAAACACATTTCTTTTAGAAAACATTTGTATTCTTGTTTCTCCCAGTGTTATGGTTTTTAATGTGTAAATATAGCACTTTATTATGGGGAAAAACGTGTGTAGGCCTATTTTCCTTTTTTAAATCGCTAAAATAGCGCATTTTTGAACACATTTCCTTAACGGTTAACGGTTAATTAACTGATAAGGCCTGACGGTTATCGGTTAAGAAAAAATCTCCATTTGGCCATCCCTAGACATATAGCCTACAGTAAGTTAGAATATTATGAAATATACATGAGAAAGAACACCAACACTAACTTCAACACACCAATACACCAGATTTTAAATTGACTGTGTGTCGATTCTTGTTTAGATTGATATTCATATGCATTTGTTATATTGTTGTTGATATTCTGACATGTTATCTTGTTTGTTATAGTGATGTATTATCTGCTTTTTTGTAAGTCGCTTTGGATTAAAAGCGTCTGCTAAATGCCTAAACTGTAAACTTAATGCAGACCACCAGAGTATTACCTATCAGGGTGTTACACTAAGCAGAGCCTGGTGGAGTGACATACAGGCCAGGTGGGTAATTAATTAGTGGCATCAACTGATCAAGTAAGTGCTGAAGGGTAGAAAAAAATAAAACCATTTTCCTTAACATGACAGCAGCTGTGAACCCTAATTTAGAACAAGAATTTGTCTGCAGTGTGTGTGTGTGTGTGTGTGTGTGTGTGTGTGTGTGTGTGTGTGTGTGTGTGTGTGTGTGTGTGTGTGTGTGTGTGTGTGTGTGTGTGAAGAGTGAGTGTGAGTGTGTGCATCCTGCTTTGAGAAATGGGGAGCAGAGGTGCAGACCTACTTTTAGAGCTCCCAGTTCGTTTGTTAATGTCTAGCACACAGCCATTTAACACTGATCTGGGCTCCAGATTGCCTTGTTCTGCCTGACCTCCATGGCCTGCCTCTGTGCGTGTGCGTGTCTGTTGTGTGTGTGAGCTCTGCACCTCGACTCCAATCAGCCGCACTACCATTATTGATTGAGCTGCAATTTCCCCACCTCTTCAACTTGTTTACTTAAGTGATTAGTGTGGCCCTCTGCATGCTACACCTCATCACAGTGCCTCTCAATGTAAAATGCATGACCTGCTGAGGGTAGAAATGTCACCGAGATGAAATGGGATCAGATCAGCTGAAATGTGAGCAGACTAGGCAAGAAGGGGATGAAACCCCTGGTTACAGTACTGTACCTTGCAATGCTCTCCTCCTGGGGATTACATCCATAGCCAGCCGGTGGTGCATTGAAAGGGAGCATTCCTTATGTAGACACACTGGCAATCTGCCTCACAGATACAGCAGGGCATCAGGTCACTGAGGAAAGAGAGCAACCACTTTCAAGGTTCATTTATATTCGCAAAATCCTATCCATGTCATCACGCTGCACGTTTACATTCACAGGAGGGAATTAAGATTGGCTATTTAGGAACTTTTGAAACAGCAAGAAATGACAAACGTCATTATATACCAGGTCGCACTTGTGGTTTTCTTCGGAAAGTGACGTGAATTACGAAATATTACCACTGGATAGTGACGCAAATCACCAAATCTGGCTATGGGGCCAGACAATGAGGAGAAAGTAACGCGAAATGACTAGGCGATGACCAGATGACTAGGGACTACAGGACAATATATAGAAGAGGTCTGCGACCTGATAAAAATGCACAAAAAATGTTTATTTTTCATCTCTTGTTAGTTATGCCCACATGATGACCACGGATATGCTCTAAAAGTGTGATAAACATATTTTTTATTTCACTAGGTCTTTAAATTCCTTTCAGTCCTCATGTGCTGTTAGCCTAAAAATGGCGTCAGATGTATACATACATCACATGTAAAGAAAACATGCAACACAACACTACTAAACACACACACTTCCCAGCCGGCTTGATGGTCATCGCTGTTCTCATTGCATATAGGGCATGGTCTGCCCCGTGACAATATTATTTTTTGTAGCCTAATTGAAGGACTATACGTCGTCCTTTAAAGATGTGATGACACGCCATGAAGAATTAATATTATGAGACAGTAGGTCACATGGTCTTTCTACAAACAGTCTGAAACGGGGACGGGACCATATCACAGAGTCAGAGCCTCCGCCCGCACTGAGTGACTGCATAGAACTAGTAATGAATGTATAGCAGTTGCGACAGCGATGCTTGGTCAGAGGAACTACCTGTAGTATAATATATTTCACTCCACTTCTTTTTGGGAGACTCCTTTGTGTACCACCAGAGGTATATGTACCACAGGTTGAGAACCACTCAATACTATACTAATCTTTGACAGCTTGTTTGTAGAAGACTTTTTGTTAAATATGCCATGAAGTTGTGGAATCTTTATACATTTTACACCTACAACTGCCAGTTTTAATTTTCGTTAGGTTGCTAAACCTGTCAATAAACAGACACTGCCACCAGTCGTCACTTTCTCATTACTTTCCCCTCATTGGCTGGCCTTGGTAAAAGGCTGGAGTGAGTCAGTGACCACGGTTTATTTCGGAATTATTTATTTCTGCATGTTCTGTTGTATTTCTAAAATAACAGCGAGTAGAGGGACAAGAAAAGCAGAGAGAGGGGATGTCATGCAGCAAATGGCCTCTGGCCAGATTTGAAACTGCGCCATTTGCGGCCCAGTGTAGCCTTGAGTGAGCTATTGTTTACAGAATGTTCCTGATTTTGTTGAAACATTTAATGGCTACAAATGCCCTGTGGATGAGATGAGACAGGGTAATACGTTTCTTACACCTAACATTCTGCCAAAACACTACAGTCCTCTCTCAAAGTAAAAGAGTCCTTCTTTTAGGCCATGGCTGCTAAAATCCAGGGGAAATCTGCGCAGCAAAAAATGTATAGATTTTTGTCATTCTCAAACTGGAACTCAAACTCATCCTATTGTCACTAAGTGTATGCAGTTTAAGCATAAATCAGTGGATTAGATTATTTTGTGAAAGCTTCCTGTGACTGCACTTACAATGTGAAATAAAGTATAGAAACTAGAAGCAGTGCTCTTCCGAGCACAGGTCTCCACCAGGCCGTGTGTCCTGGTGGTGCTACTGTATAATAGGCCAATGTAAAAAGGGTGGCATATGTTCTTCACCATAGATCTTTCATGGAAATCGGACGCTGCATGCATGATTTGAAGCATTGTGTTCCAAAAATGTGTTTTGCTAAAGTCTACCTGCTGGTGGCGCTATAACAGGCCAATGTGAAAAAATGTAGCATTTGTTCCTTGACCTAGTGGGAATTTCTGTGGCAAATTTCACAGTAATCGCAAGCTGCGTTGATGATTTGAAGCATTTTGTTCAAAAACGGAGCAATCCTGCAAACTTTGGAAGCTAATATTAGCCAATCAGGATGATCAGACGGATCGGACTTGATCACATGACTATAGAGATACTGTGTACCGATTTGCGTGATTTTTGCATAAAATCTCAAGGAGTAATATCCAAAAATGTGTTTTATATAAGTCGGCCCAAAGGTGGCGCTATAAAAGGCTGATGTGAAAAATGCAGGGCAAAGGTTTATCCTTAGCCTCTAGGGAGTGCGCTTACAAAGTTTGAAACTGATCGGTGGAGTTATAGGTAAAACCACAAATCGGCCTGTTATAGCGCCACCATGAGGCTGATTTAAAAAAAATTAAGTGGCATTTCTTCCTCGGCCTAGTGGGAACGTATGTGCGCGATTTCATGAAAATTGCACTTTGCGTTTGGGATTTGAGGCATTTTGTTCAAAACGGCTCAATCCTACAAACTTTGGAAGCCAATCTTAGCCAATCAGGATGGAATATGCAAAATCGGATAGATCCGTGTCGATCACATGACTGTCGAAATACTGCCTACCGATTTGTAGGATTTTTGGACAAAATCTGTAAGAGTAGTGCACAGAAATGTGTCTTGCAAACATCGGCCACTAGGTGGCGCTAGAAAAAGCCCATTTGAAAAATTTAGGGCAGAGGTTCTAGATTGGCATCCAGGGAATGTGTGTGCTCACTTTGGCAGCGACCGGGCCAACGGTGACTGTTATTAGCTGCACACAAACCGCGAGGACGCACGGACACACGGACGCACGGACACACGGACGGACGGACACACGGACGGACGGAGGGGAAAACATACTCTCCCCCAAGCCTTTGGCTGGTGGAGACAATAAAAATAAAAGATTAAAGATGATATGTAAAAAGGGAATAAAGGTATTTGCCTGTGTCTAATATACAGTACAAAATGCAACATGTGCAAGCATGTGTTCCTCAGTCCATTGTGCTTATTATCAAATGTACAGTACTGGACAGAGTTGACAGAGCTGAAAGAAATCCTGCAAATGCATTTTTTCCGCAGGTTTTTATGGAGAATGGAGCGTATTTTTGCAGAAACACACAAATGAAATGGCAATAAACCAATCCATTCCCATTGAAAAGCAGAATCCATGCACCTTCATAGGTAGATTTAAACTTCAAAGTCAGAGAAGGTCATAAAAATAGCTGATCTACAAGCTCAATGTTCTGCCAATCCACTGGAAATCTACTGTCTTGCCAAGTTTTGAAATGGCACATCTGTACCTGGGGTACAACATAATGTATCACATGGAGAAACAAGAACGATTATGGTTAGAAAGTGCCACAGGTAAGTGTATTGGTCTGATGTCTGATGTACTGTACACAAGTACATAGCCCAAACTCATTTCTAACACAAGTCTCTTGGTGGACAATCAATAGTTCAATAATAGCATAATTGATATTGCCTGCTTGACGCATAAACAGATTGTGGCTGGGTTGGTAAGTGTCTTTAACCACTTAAACCCCATATGGGAAGCCGGCTTCCCATAACCAGTCACACAACTGTTCATTGGTCAATAAATCAATAAAGACCAAATCAAATTACAATTTCAATGTTGATTCTGCTACAGGGGCCGTACAGCACATATAATCAGCTGCCATTGTATTTTTCATCCATGCATTACTCATGCAAGGTGTAATAAGGTATTATTACACCTTATTTTTACTCGTTTTTATCATTACTCACCCTATACTTTTACATTACTAATATTACAGCACTACTCTCACTAAAACATCTGTAGAGTTTACATAGTTTGAAATATATTCATAAGATTTTGCCTATCAATTGATGACACCTTGATGGTCAATTTCTCTATATATATGGCTCCAATGGGGTCTTAAGTCTTGTTCACTATTCAGAATGCAATTTTTCCATAGGCGGAGGTCTTTTTCAATCCTCTTTTCACTGGTAAGTGATCACAGCAGGACAATTTGGTAAGAGGAATGTGATGTTTTACACTGCATTTGTGAATCTTCAGGTGTTAGCTTTGATTTGGTGGGTCTATAGCCACAGTCATTGTAGTTTTGTGTCCACAACTGTTCCAATTTGGGCATGCATTTTAGGCGGATTTTTCCCCTGGACCCCCCTGGGGTTCAATGATCTGCTTATCCTTGACTATGTACTACCTGCCATCTACAGTAAGTTCTATAGGGAGAGAAGCGAGAGGAGCTCTAGCACAGTGGTTCTCAACCTTTTCAGGCCGCGACCCCCAAAATAATCATATTTTGACTGGGGACCCCCACCCTGATGAGCACTAAGAGTTGAGGCATTACATTTTGTATAACATGGTTCTATTGTGAAATAGCAGATCTACATGCTCACAACGCCTCGCAACGGCTATTTTCACAATTTCTGTCTCCAGTATTTGACAATTTGGCCACTGTTTAATTTGTCATTTTAGAGGCATTAAAAAGTCCTTACATTTTCACTTTAGAAATGTGCAGATACCCTCTATACAATTAAACTTTATGTTGGTTTGTTTACTTTTGAGTGAGAAAACAATCTTGCACATTAAGTTAATCATCTGGGGACCCCCCCAAAATAATTTTGGGACCCCCCTGTGGGTCCCGACTAGAGGTCTTCATTGGGGGCCCGAACCCGAAATTACCCTAGGACCCGAGAGACCCGTACCGGGTTTGGTCAGTGTTTTATCATAGTCACTCAGAGCCGGGTCGGAATGGCCGCATCTCCCTCGGAACACGGGGTTGTCAATCATTATGTGTATTACGCACTGCTGCAGTGAGTGAGGGATCACAGTACATGAAAGGGGGTTTTAATAATGATTAAATGGTCGGGAAATAAAAGGATTTCGGGACAACATGTCACGGGTTACGGTCTGTAAAAAAAGAAATAAAGTCGGAACGGGACGGAATCGGACAAGACCGTTACGGGGCCACTCGGGTTTGGTTTTGTAATTTGATTATTATTTCGGAACAGGTCGGAATCGGATGAAGATTTTCGGTCCATTTAGATTTCGGGACCATTTTTTGGACCCGTGAAGAGCTCTAGTCCTGACCCACAGGTTGAGAACCACTGCTCTAGCACTCTGCGGTTGAGAGCTGTGCAGTTCCCATACTAGGCAGTAATGCAGCTCATCAAGATGCTCTCGATGCTCTAGAACGTCCTGAAGATGCAGGGGCTCATGCTGAATTTCTTCAGCTGCCTGAGGCTGTACAGACATAGGTGTGTACGCTGAGGAATATGAAGTCACTGACAATCTCCACTATGACACTAGAGATAGAGATGTTCTCAAGTCTTCTTAAAGTTGAGGGCGAGGTTGTTCTCATGACACCACTGTCAGTCATCTAACCACGTTCCTGTAGGCTGTCTCATTGCCATAGGCAAACAGGCCCATCACTATCGTGTTGTCGGCATTCTTACGCAGCATATGATGTTGGAGCTGCGCATGGAAATGCAGCCGTGTCCGGACAGGGCCGTAGAAGAGAGGGCTCAGCACACAACCCTGAGCAGCCCCCTCGTTGGTAGTTAGTGGTTCAGACGTGGTGATGTGCAATTTGACCACCTAGTGACGGCCAGTGGTGCTTTGGTGTTTTCTTTTCAGGGGGGACGATCATGTATTGACTAGTGGTGTGCGATATTATCGATATGGCAATACATCGCGATCATGTATTTGGCGATACTGTATCGATCATTCAGGCCGCCCTATCGCGATACTTTTGGAGGGAAAAAAAAGAACATAACATGCGGTAATCAATGGGCTCTAATCCTCGCTCTGTGTGTGTGTGTGAGAGAGAGAGAGAGACAGAGAGAGAGAGAGAGAGAGAGAGAGTGGAATCAGTGGAGGGAGGAGCGTGTGTGTGTGTGTGTGTGTGTGTGTGTGTGCGTGTGCGTGTGCGTGTGCGTGTGCGTGCATGCGTGCGTGACTCACGTTGAACAAGAACAACAAACGATAATTCCAAATAAAGTCCATGGCCATGGGAGTAGTAGATATGGACAGCACTTGTTGAACCTGGCACTTGTTGTCCAGGATAGCATTTTTAGTTCCCTTAAAACGACAAGTTCTACCGGAGCTAGCTTACACGCTTAGCATTAGCCTGACTGACTTCTTCTTTCGAGTTTATTGGCGGTTGGCAACCCTTTGAGGGTGCATTACCGCCACCAAATGGACTGTATAGTGTGGAACTAGAGCTTGTACAGCAAACCAATAAACAAAAAGGAAGAAACAGGTATATAAAACATCTTTGGCAGGCACTAACACATTTCTTGACTCTCTTTTCTCCTCCAAATAAATTTGCCTAAATTAAATAGGCCTATTATTGATTCTGCTTTTAAAGAAATATGCTATTAACCAAGTAAGCAGAAATGTTATTGAATATAATTGAAAGAGAGTGACATGGTGTGTTTTTTGCCTTGAAAATAATCAATGGCAATATTGCCTGTCTGAATGGGAAACTTTTTTTTCATTAGGAGGAATTTCCAATGTTCAGTTAATTCAATGTATGTATTTTAAGCTCGACAATTTTTTTTTTAATTCTTTTGAATTTTGCAATATATCGCAATAGTATCGCAATGGTATCGTATCGCAATAGTATCGCAATGTATCGTGATGTATTGTATCGTGAACCAAGTATCGTGATGAGTATCGCATCGCGAGATTCTTGCCAATATCCACCCCTAGTATTGACGTCACATGCACGCGAGCCTTTAGATGTGTGCGTGCGCCTACATGTGCGCATGGAGCAAATAGAAAATACTGCGCTGCAGTAGAGAAACTAAAAGTTTGCTTTGAACGAATCTCAAACAGTACCAACCTACCACAGTAATGGAGCCATGTAGCCTATGAGGACGCATGCACAACGCTCATACAGTCACCGCTAGTGGAAAGAGTAGCCTAGGTGTTAAAGTAGCCTATCCATGGGGCGCCCGCTGGCCTGGTGGTCAAGGCGCATACCACATACTAGGCTATGATGCCTGCTGGCGTCGCTGGTTCGATTCCCGATCCGGACGACCTTTGCCACATGTCATTCCCCATCTCTCTCCCCATTTCCTGTCAGTCTACTGTCCTATCAATAAAAAGGCATAAAAAGCCCAAAAACAAATCTTAAAAAAAAAAAGTAGCCTATCCATATGAATAGGGTAGCCTACTTGGACTTGAATCTATGGGGGATGCGCAAGCCGACCAGTCGACCACTCACTGGTAAACCTGGTAAACTTGTTATGCAAATAGCCATTTGATTAGATAGGCTATGGCGCGTCGTCACTCGTATAGCCTATAACTCTATGGTTTACTGTCAATATTCCAGGATGACCTCCCACTTGGGTAATGACGCCCCCTGGCGATCATTCAGAGAAACTACTTCAGCTCCCGTACTAACGTAGGTAGGAAGGGCCTGTCACTCAAACCGGAGTGACCCGCCTCCAGGCTATATAAGCCCCCGGAGGCGGAAGTAACATCCTCTTTTCACTCCCTGCGATATCACATTCAGATAAGTTGAAACTCAGCCTTTGTATTATTATTCTTCGCGCATTAGCCTAAAGCGGTGGCATTGGAGTCGCCCACCGGCGAGTGTTGAATTAACCCGTACTTAAGAATACTTATTCTTGTCCCGTCCTAAAACGACGGTTATTTCCTTCTATAACAAAGGATTATTACTACTTGTTCAGGCCTCTGCCCGAACCAAGCGTGGCATAGCATTAGCCGTTAGCTTGTTAGCTCGTCTGCTCTTTGTTAACGTTAGCTACACTGCTTACCGCTTGTTCAGGCCCTGCCCGAATCAAGCGTGGCCTAGCTTTAGCCGTTAGCTTGTTAGCTCGTCAGCTACCTTTGTTAACGTTAGCTACACTGCTTCGCTATGAACCCTCTTGCTTTCTGCCGAGGGAATGTATGTTTGTTCTGCTGTTAGCTTGTTAAGGCCTCTGCCTGAACCAAGCGTGGCCTAGCATTAGCCGTTAGCTCGTTGCTCGACAGCTTCCTTGTTAACGTTAGCTACGTGTTTCGCTATGGTCCCTCTTGCCTTTCTGCCGAGGGAATGTATGTTTCTGCATGAACCAAGTTTGGCCTAGCATTAGCCGTTAGCTCGTTGCTCGACAGCTTCCTTGTTAACGTTAACTACACTGCTTCGCTATGGTACATCGGTTCCACCTGGCTAGGGCAGGCCTCGGAGCCTGCGCTCCACCAGGAGGGCTTAACGCTCTGGATCCTACAGCCCAGGCTGTCCGCCCCAGGCGGCCCGCACCGATAGTCAAGGTGCGGCGCTGCCATCCGGGGCACCGCTTGTTCAGCAGCGCGCCTTGGTCAAGATGGCGCCAAGCGACGTGAGACACCGCCTGCCGTGCAGCCGACCGCAGCTAGCTCCACTGTCACTGGAGCTGGCGGGTCTGGCGGAGTTACCGCGAGGAAGGTGACTAAGAAGTCTAACAATATCCCTCCGGTGACCATTTCTCCTACGGGCGCGGTGCCTAAAGAGTAGCTTTGTGATGTGACCGTCGGGGACGTCCCCTTCGACGTGAACTTTAGCAAAGCAGTCCGATCCTTCAGGCGCGAATCGGACCTGAGCTCCAGTCAGAGCTAGGGTTCGTACTCAGGATACTCTGAGGACGTGAAGGAGGAGGACATGGCGGAGGAGGATGGCTCTCGCCCTGTCTTTACAGTGAAAGGTAAGGCCCCTGCGGCGCCAGCACTTCAACTGCCCCTCCACCCGCTAGTCAGGCGGGTGGAGCGGGTGGAGCGATGGCAGAGGACGTTGGTTTTCTGCAACGGAGATGTTGGATTCACTAAAGCGCTACAATCCTCATGGAAGTTACACAAGCACAATCTTTTCTGGGTTCTGTCAGACCCCAGTATAGAGTGGTGGGCACGACGTTTATTTTCTGTACCCCGCGTCGGGGAAATGAAAATGAGAATGTCAATGTATATGCCTCCTGTGTCCCAGATAGATCTGTTGAAAGAACAAAGTCTGTTTCTGTCCAACTCTATTGCACTAGCACAGATGACTCCATCTTGCATGACTCCTGTAAAAGTGTTGAAGTCCTGTCAGGACTTTTAATCAATCAGGGGTTTTATCAGCAACCAGTATTGTTAATGTCAAACATTTATATGGTTCCTCTTACACGCGAGGGGAATATCCCTCGCGTGAACAATGCAATGAATTTAACGATGAGTCACTAATTCTGTCGGCCTACTATGAGCCCTCGTCACGGGACAAGCATGAAGGCCATAGCGCAGGTATTAAACGTAAAAGTTCCTCCCCTGTCAGGGGAGAATGCTTTAGTTGCGGACATTGTAGAGGGGGATTGTGTTGGGGCAGGGGTCCGTGGTGTCACCCGGTTCCCCTCCCCCCAAACGAGGACGTTTATTTTTCCCCGCGTCGGGGAAATAAAAATGAGAATGTCAATGAATATGCCTCTTGTGTCCCAGATAAATCTGTTGAAAGAACAAGTCTGTTTCTGTCCAACTCTATTGCACAGACGACTCCATCTTGCATGCCTCCTGTAAAATTGATGTAGTCCTGTCAGGACTCTGTAGTCAATCACAGGTTTTTATCAGCAACCAGTAATGTTATGTCAAACATTTAGATGGTTCCCCTTACACGCGAGGAGAATATCCATCGCGTGGTCAATGCAATGAATTAACAATGAGTCACAAAATTCTGCCGGCCTACTAATGAGCCCTCGTCAAGGGACAAACATAAAGGCCTTAGGACAGGGGCTAAGATAAATGCATGCCTCCTGTAGTATTGATGGAGTCCTGTCAGGACTCGTTAATCAATCACAGGTTTTATCAGCAACCAGTAATGTTAATGTCAAACAATTATGTGGTTCCTCATGCGCGCGAGTGGAATATCCCTCGCGTCGACAATATGACTCCTTTATGCATGCCTCCTGTAAGAATGATGGAGTCCCGTCAGGACTCCTTAATCAATCACAGGTTTTATTCAGCAACCAGTAATGTTAACGTCAAACAATTATGTGGTTCCTCATGCGCGCGAGTGGGCTTTCCCTCGCGTGAGCGATGCTATGAATTTAACTTTGAGTCAGAAATTCTGTCGGCCTACTATGAGCCCGGGTCAAGGGACAAGCATAAAGGCCTTAGAGCAGGTATTAAACGTAAAAGTTCCTCTCCTGTCAGGGGAGAATGCTTTAGTTGTGGGCGAGTCTGTTTATCAGTCGAATCGCTTTGTTCTTCCTGTCTCTCTATCGAGCGAAGTGCGAACGCTTCCGGTGACACCGGATACGGATTCGCTCGCTCCCCGCTTCCGGTCCCGCCGCAAAATAGCTCCGCTAGTCAAGCGGTACAACCAGAAGGTGTTTCCGCCATGCGGCCTATTGAACCCTTGCGCTCCGCATCCGGTCGTTCCGGATACGGATACGCAGGTCTCCCGCTTCCGGTCCAGTCGCCAAATAGCTCCGCCGTCACGGAAGCACAGTGGTGGGGTTTCTCTCTCTCAAAACACGCTAGCACGCTGCGCGTGCCAGTGGAGGTTATGCGTAAAAGTTCCTCTCCTGTCAGGGGAGAATGCTTTAGTTGTGGGCGAGTCTGTTTATCAGTCGAATCGCTTTGCTCCTCCTGTTGCTCTATCGAGCGAAAACCGAACGCTTCCGGTTTCACCGGATACGGATTCGCTAGCCCCCCGCTTCCGGTCCGGCCGCAAAAAAGCTCCGCTAGTCAAGCGGTACAATCAGAAGGTGTTCCCGCCTTGCGGCCTATTGAACCCCTGCGCTCCGCATCCGGGTGTTCCGGATACGGATACGCAGGTTCCCCACTTCCGGTACGGCCGCCAAAAAAAGCTCCGCCGTCACGGAAGCACAGTGGTGGGGTTTCTCTCGCTCAAAACACGCTAGCACGCTGCGCGCGCCAGTGGAAGTTATGCAACCCGAGCTATTGGGTATTTCGAACGATAACCAGGGGTTACAGGTTACAGTTCGCAGACATACCCCGCTTTCGAGCAGGGTTATTCATACCAGGGCGCGTGGTTTAAAAGCAAATCTTTTGAGAGAAGAGATCAGCTCCTTGCTAAGCAAGGGTGCTATAGTGGAGCTGGACAGGACCCAATCCCGCATGGGATTTTGGAGCCGTTATTTCCTGGTGCCCAAAAGGGGGGGGGGGGCTACGTCCCATCCTGGACCTAAAGGCACTAAACGTGTACCTGAAGAAATACGTTTTCAGGATGCTAACTGTACCCACCATGTTACGGTCGGTCAGGCAAGGGGTTTTCCACTGTTCAGTGGATCTGAAGGATGCTTATCAGCACGTCCAGATTTATCCCCCACACAGGAAATTCCTACGGTTCGCCTTCGAGGGTCGCCTGTACGAGTATACAGTACTCCCTTTCGGTCTGTCACTGAGCCCGAGGGTTTTCGTGAAAGTGACCGAAGCAGCCATCGCCCCGCTGAGACAGCAGGGCGTCAGGTTGGCGACGTACACCGACGATTGGATGATTTCAGCGAGCTCCGCCCACGAAGTGGCGCGTCACACACAAGTGGTTTTGGCTCACCTGAAGGCCTTAGGTTTCATAGTCAACCACGGCAAGAGCATGCTGACTCCAGCAAGTCGTCTTACATTCATTGGGGTCCTTCTGGACTCATCCGACATGTCGGCCCGTCTCTCAGAGGAGAGGGTGGACAGGTTTCGGGAATGTCTCGACTCCTTTTCAAGTGGGCCAGGAGGTCACTTACAGGAGTTGCATGGTACTGACGGGAATGATGGCTTCCGCAGTACATCTGTTGCGTTTGGGCAGGTTTCATATGAGACCTTTTCAAAGATGGATGTTATCCCTCGGGATCCCGCCCTCCTTGAAGTACAAGAAGGTTACGGTTTCCCCTTCCTGCGCGATCGCCCTGTCTCCGTGGCTGGTGGAGGGGTTCCTCACCAGCGGAGTCTCGATTGGCGAGGTGGTTTCCCGCAAGTCGATCACGACAGACGCCAGTCTTAGTGGATGGGGAGCCACTTTCGAGGGGCGCACAGCGCAGGGGCTTTGGCCTCTGGAGATGAGGGGTCGTCACATCAACTATTTGGAGTTGATGGCTATACTCCTGGTGCTCAAGCATTTCGAGCCTTGGATTTTGCATTGTCACGTCCTGGTCAGGACAGACAATACGACGGCCATGTTTTATGTCAACAAACAGGGGGGCCTGTCGTCGTTGCCACTGGACCGTCTGGCTCGAGAATTGACGGTTTGGTGCTTGTCGCGCCTCAAGTCGATCAGGGCCTTACACGTCCCAGGTCTCCTCAACAGCGGAGCAGATCTCCTGTCCAGGGGAGGTTCTCGCTACGAGGATTGGTCTCTCCACCCCAGGGTGGCGAGCCAGATTTTTCGCAAGTTCGGTCAGCCAGTGGCGGACCTGTTTGCGTCAGCGGAGAATACGAAGTGTCCGTTGTTCTTCGCGGTGAAGGGCAGTCCTCCCTTGGGGTTGGACGCCTTAGCGCACACGTGGCCGAGAGGTCTAGTGTACGCGTTTCCCCCCTTCGACTTAATCCGACCCACTCTGAAGAGAGTCAGGAGGTTCGGTCTGGAGATGCTCCTGGTGGCTCCCTACAAGGGCACGTGGAGGTCGGCGATCGCCCCTCTCCTTTGCGAACCGGGTTGGCAGCTGCCTCAGTGCAGGGATCTGTTGAGTCAGGCCAGGGGGGAGATCTTCCACCAAGACCTGCAGGTCCTAGACCTGTGGGTTTGGCATGTGAAAGGTTAAACCTGCTGGCAGCTGGTTTTTCTTCTGAAGTGGTTGCTACCATTCAGAGTGCTAAGGCGCCTTCTACGAGGGCGTCTTATGATGGAAGGTGGAATGCCTTTGAGGACTGGTGTGAGTCGCGTGTTCCACCGGTGGTGGCCCATGTGGCGTCAGCCCAGGAAATTCTGGAATTTATGCAGGACCGCTTGAGAAGTGGTCTTGCATTTTCTACCCTTAGGGGGTATTTGGCGGCTATTAATGCCTGTCACCTGGGGGTGGCGGGCAAGGCACCTTCTAAAGTCCCGGAGGTCATCAAGTTCATGCAAGGAGTTGAACGTTTGAGGCCGGTGACTAGGTCTTTGTTCCCAGTTTGGGATCTGCAGGTGGTTCTAGGGGGCCTATGTCGGGCTCCCTTTGAGCCGCTTGTAGGGATGCCTTTGAAACTTTTGAGTTTCAAGACGGCTCTTTTGCTGGCTTTGGCCACGGCTAAAAGAGTTGGTGACCTGCAAGCTCTCTCGGTGTCTGCGGAGTGCATGCAGTTTATGAACAATGATCTCAAGGTGTTGCTCAAGCCTCATCTTAAGTTTGTTCCTAAGAACATGGTGGTTCCTAAGGAGCCTGTTGTTCTTCTGGCTTTTCATCCTCCTCCGTTTGTCTCGGGGGAGGATGAACGGCTGAATTGCCTTTGTCCTGTCAGGGCATTGAAGGCCTACTGTGACAGGACTGCTGGTTCTAGAGCTTCTTCTCAGCTCTTCGTGGAAATGGGCAATGTTCTTGTCAGAAAGCCGGTGTCTAGACCCACTCTTTCGAGGTGGATTGTGGATGCTATTAGGCTGGCTTACTCTAGTGCGGGTGTGGAAGTGCCGGCGGCACTTAAAGCCCATAGCACTAGAGGTGTGGCTACTTCGTGGGCACTGGCAAAGGGAGTCTCCGTTCAGGAGATTTGTGTTTCGGCGAATTGGTCTTCGCCTTCTACCTTTGCAGCCTACTATCACCTGGATATCGAATCCTCTTCGCTAGCGCATTCGGTTCTGGGTGCAGTTGCCTCCTCTACGTCATAGAGGAGTCGGATCTTCCCCTCCCACAGGTGGGCATGTAGCCACCTGGGGTATTTTGGGGGGGACCCTGTGTTTTCCTTATATAGTGTGTCTTACTTATAAGGCGGACTTGTCCTTTTCATTTAGTTGAATGAGGCGGACTTCGGTCTGTCAGGGTCTCTCCTTATTTTCTCATGCCTTCACACCCAGGTCCGGTGGGCCTGGGACCTTCTGGGTGATGGGTCACGCCCGTTTGGGCTGTGCTCACCCGTATGAGGGGTGTGTGGGGGTATGAGAGTAGGTTGTGGCTTAGAGGGGAGTTTAAGAATCCCAAGTGGGAGGTCATCCTGGAATATTGACAGTAAACGGTAGGTTCCGTACGGAACCATTGTTTACTTAGATATGGAAGGATGACCTCCCACGTAATGCCCCTCTGTTTCACTGAATGTGGCAGAGAGTGGTATTAAGAGGATGTTACTTCCGCCTCCGGGGGCTTATATAGCCTGGAGGCGGGTCACTCCGGTTTGAGTGACAGGCCCTTCCTACCTACGTTAGTACGGGAGCTGAAGTAGTTTCTCTGAATGATCGCCAGGGGGCGTCATTACCCAAGTGGGAGGTCATCCTTCCATATCTAAGTAAACAATGGTTCCGTACGGAACCTACCGTTCTAGCATGCACTGTTCCATGCCTTTCCTGCACGTGCATGTGGGAAATATATTGGCCTGACTGTGTCTGGTCACACCCAGCCTCGAAAGCACTACTGGTGACGGCCAACAGAAAGTCCAATATCCAGCAGCACAAGGTTGGGTGCAGGGCTAGGTCCCTGAGCTTCGTGTCGAGCTTGGGAGAAACTATTTTGTTGAACACCAAGCAGTAGTCATACACAAACAGCATTCATACTATTACTCCCATCCTGGTGGGAAAGTGCAGTGTGAAGTGCCATGGGAATTGCATCATCAGATCTGTTTTGGCGATATGCTAATTGCCATGGGTAGGCTGCAGCGTGGGAGAACAAATAAAGTTCCTCACAACCTCTAAAAGTATTTAATTACAATTGAGGTTATGACCGAAATATAAACTTTTGTATGGTGTCCTAGTCAAGCAAGATGGCTTATTGATGTGAACAAGCCTGAGATGCTATTCTTGTATTCAAGTTCTCAGTTTTGTAGGCTGAAAATCTGTTCCGACACATGGATGCTTTGAATGCTTTCCCCAAGTCATAGTGGAACAAAGGCAGTTTAACTCAATCTTGAAGGTCATAACTGATGAATGAATTCATACTTTCATCTTTACCTTGGACAGAACAATTATTACTGTATATGATAATCTTACTCTGCATCCATATTGTATACTGTACACTTCTGCAAAACTTCAAAGGATTCCTTTGAAAAACAACACCCCCTCCATAACAAATTACCATACAAAAGACTTCCAGCACACAAGAATACACTACATTGGATCTCTTCACTGACATTGCTCTGCTGGATGATTGAAGTTTCACTTTCCTGAATTTCCCCTGTTCGTCTCTGTGATCAAAGTGGATGAAAGCATACAGTTAGCGAAACGCCCCCAGATACGAGGCTGTACCTGGGGGCACACTCTGTTCTGTGCATGGCTAATGACTTCTCTGGGTCCTACTGACAGGGCCCATGTGTTTGACGTTGGCTCCTGTCCTGTGTAGTATGTGTCTCTCTCTACATTTTTACTTTCATTGTACATTAAAGGAATACTTCACTTAAAACGAAGTCAATTCTACTTCGTTCGACAACTCTGTCTGTCTGTCCTGTCTATATTTTTTCTCCTCAGTGGTTTAACCAATCGATGTGATCTTGCACACAAGCATTGATGTTGACCATTTCCATTAGAAGAGAGCGATGATGCCCAATTGCCCATAGCCTGTTTTTCTACATGCTATGGGCTCTGTTGTCACGGTTACTGGCCTGCAGGCTGTCAATCTGGGAACCTATCAGCAAAAAAAGGATAAAACAGCGCCATCTGCTGTTTTTTTTGTCATGAATTTGGCTCTGTGGGAAATGTCCAATAAATTGCAAATAACAGGAAGTTGGCCCGTTTGGTCCCCCCATAGCTTTCCTGTTCCGGTCCACGAGTCTCGTTCCTAACTCTACACGTTGTAACGGGAGCTGCCGACAAATGCAGTAGCGCAGCTCGGAATCTGTTCTTGAGAGATTAGCAGGCGTTGGGTGGACCTACAGTACCTTTGGGGCTATACACTATATGTACAACGCCACAAAGAGAACAGTAGCACAGACAGACCAGTGTTTTCCAATGTAAAACTTGGGTCACTTCCCTTCCTGACTTACCTACTTAATTGGTGACGTTTGAAAATACAAGTCAAATGGACCCTGGCCAGACCGAGTAGGGAAGTGAGAAAAAACAACCCAGCCAGTAGGATCAAAGGAGAAACGCTCCTCTCTGAAAGTTCAACTACACATGAGCATAACCCAAATTCAGCATATTCATGAGTTGCATTTGTAGTCCTAAACCGGCCATATTGAGGACCAACACAGGTGTTCAATTTGTCTGAATGGCCTAGAACCTATGTTCTACGTTAATCAAAACACCTGTGTTGGTCCTCAATATGGCCGGTTTAGGACTACAAATGCAACCCATGAATACTGTAGTTTGAGTGCGCAAATCCCCAGGTATGGACTAATACTTGATGAATAAAATAAAAGTAGACCGGTACGATGCAAGTCGGGAATGATGCAAGTTGAAAATGCATACCCCACCACCCGGTTATACCGGTTGTAGGAGTTGTCAGACCGTCTGTCCATTTTATGCCTATGAAGATTTCTATATCTGTCTGCATGTCCCTTTTATGGAGTCCAGGCTATCGACCTATCTAGCGCTAGCCTACTGGACCGGCCTATCCGAGCGCCTCAACTCAACTCAGATTTGAGGTTCTGGAAAACCGCCTATGAGACCAACTCACCTCTGGGCACCACACTACCTTGGATCTTCATAGATGCGTGTAGTGGGTCGGTCCCATACTGTATGGGCACTCTCTCCAAGGGTGGTGAACTTGACTTGGATGTTATGTCTTGGTCTTGCACTGAAACACATAAAGACAGCTCTGGTATTTATGCAACGTTATACCCATCTATACTATAATTTTGCGAATGTCTGAGTGAGTGTCTGTCTGTCTGTCTGTCTGAAACAGCGTTTCTCCTCAGTGGCTGGAGCAATTGATCTGAAATCGCATCACCATTAGCATATGAACACACCTGACATAACTGTGAAGCCCGTTTGTCACTTTCACAAATCATATGCTGTATATTAGCATTTTTATGGTGTATCTACTATCTATTCTGCATCTAGCATGAGGCACATCTATTCTGCATCTAGCATGAGGCAAAATGTTTAACCAGCTCTGTGTGTGTGTGTGTGCAGGCAGGCGGGTGTGTGTGCAGGCGGGTGGGCGGGCTGGGGGGGGGGAGGGGGGGGGGGGCGACAGTATCTCTGTAGCCATTAAACGAAACGGGTTTCTTACATTGATGCTCCTACATCATGCAAGCACCAGTTAAAGTTACTTTCCATCCCTCATATACTGTGTGCACCCCATAACCCACACACTGCACATCATTTTGGAGCTCATATCTTTGAACGGGTAAGGGCTAGTATTACTAATTGTCAAAGTGTTATATATCGTAGTTGTCAGGTGGAAACCTTGTATGTCCAAAACCGTTAGTTTTTATCATTTAAAAAATGAACTAAACTAGAGAAAACAGCCGATCTACAAGCACACACCTCGAGATACAAGGTTTCTGCCCGACAGTGACGATATGTTGTGTGAAGAGCTCCCCTTTTCTATTTTCCTAGCACTATATGTCACACCAGCCCATTCTCACCCCCTCTGCTTCACCCTCCCGACGCGTTCCCAACTCGCTTTCTGCTTCACCCGTGCGGAGAATATGTTGGTCACACTGATGTGATACTGATGTATCTGATGTAAACCTTTATACATGGGGACAGCAAATTACAATGACACGCTCTGTGTGTACATGAGCACATGGGCCATCACTTTTAAAAGTACAGAACTTGGTTGAGAAAAAATATATAGACTTTGTTTACTCCATCTGAAAAACAACTAGGGCCTGAGATGAACCAAATCCTCCAGTAATAGTGTCTGGTGTGTTCCATAACTGTGTCAAGTGTAAAAAATGGCTAGATATGGCCAGGTAGTCATTGTTGATTTATAGGTGTGTGGGGTGTGTGTGTGTGTGTGTGTGTGTGTGTGTGTGTGTGTGTGTGTGTGTGTGTGTGTGTGTGTGCGTGCGTGCGTGTGTGTGTGTGTGTGTGTGCATGTGTGTGCATGTGCACTTGTATCTGTCACAGCCCTGTTTTCATCTGTACCTTGCCCCTCATCCCTAAACAATTTTGCCCTTTTTTTACTATTTTGATTTTCTTTTTCTTCTTTTTGTCGATGTACCAGATTGTCTATTTGAAGTATTTTATGTTTTTCAAAATAGTAAGAAAAGGCATAGAAGTTTAGGGATAAGGGCTAAGGCACATCTCCAGACACAGACATGCCTGTCCAGTCGTTATCCACAACATCTCTTTTTTTCAAGACACTTGCACCTCAGATTCTCACAGACAGATGA